>NC_092232.1:50934981-51079981 GCF_036320965.1 Panulirus ornatus
AGAAATCTCCAATGGTTGGCAACACTGTTGCTCTGGGGGCAGGAATGCTCCCCCCCCCCCCACCTCCCAGTGATGGTTTCCAGCACCAGCCCTGGGGTAAGAAAGCTGCCCCCCCCCCCCTAGTGATGGTCCCCAGTAAGAGCCATTAATATACATTCAAACATACCAATTTTCGTCCTACCAGACAGAGACCTGTCCGTCCATGCGTTCTTCAGCGCACCCAGAACCTTCGCCCCCTCACCCACCCTATGACTCATTTCCACTCCCGATGTTCCATTCGCTACCATGCTCACTCCCAGGTATCTATAATACTTCACATTCGCCAAATTCTCTCCAATCAAACTTACATCTCAACTAACCCTAATAACCTTTGCTTGCATTCACATTTACTCTCAACTTCCTCCTTCCACAAACTCTCACAAACTTAGTCACCAACTTCTACAGTTTCTCACTCGAATCTGCCACTACTGATGTAACATAAATATATATATATATATATATATATATATATATATATATATATATATATATATATATATATATATATATATATATATAATCATTCTAAGCTCTACACGTCTTTTCCCGTCGACCCGACCATGTAAATCTCACCCGAAATCTATTCTCGTATCTATCCACGAAGTACCTATGTCTCTCAGGATGTCATCGGCACGTCTCTCTGTCTCTCAGTGCCTCGCATCTCTCTCTCTCTCTCTCTCTCTCTCTCTCTCTCTCTCTCTCTCTCTCTCTCTCTCTCGTCCGATCAATTCCACCAATACATCAGCTCGCAGCGGGGCGGGCGGCCCCCCCCCTCTCTCTCTTTCTGTCTCCCTCTCTCCCTCTCTCTCTCTCTCTCTCTCTCTCTCTCTCTCTCTCTCTCTCCCCCGGCGCACACACAGTGCAGGTTTATTAATCATCGCAGAGTTGTACTATAATTGGCCGACAACGTCGGGGGGCGGGCGGGCCTTTCCCCCCCCATCCAAAAAAAAAATCCGAAGGGTTATTGGTGGAAATGAAGACTACGATGTAAAGTTGCTTTCATGAAAATGATTTCGAGAGAGAGAGAGAGAGAGAGAGAGAGAGAGAGAGAGAGAGAGAGAGAGAGAGAGAGAGAGAACCTACCCGCTCTCTGCTCTGGTTTGTTGATACCGTTCTGTATCGGTCGGCCAGATATGCATTGCTTGGAGAGTCGCGAATGATATCTCTTTTTTTTACCTCTCCCCCATTTTGGCGGGAGATTACACAGAGATGTGGCATGGAAATTGGGTAATTGAATGTGTGTGTAGATTTCGCGTTGCTAGGTCCAGAGCGGGAGCGGTGCTTAAAAAGATAATTATGTACCGTTAATTGAACTGGCCAGATCATACCGTGGCTAAGGCCAGGATGAAATTGGGGGTTTCTGTGTGCATCACAATAGAGTTTATCTTGATAGAAATTTAAAGGGGTGGTGGTGGAGGGGTAGAGAGAAAGGAAGGGGGGATGGGGCTTGCTCGCTTCACAAGCGAAATGAACGCTTGACAGTTTTACTCGCGTTCTGATATCAAGTGATTAATATACGCGTGTTCTGATATTGATTAATACGAGAAAGTAAGATTAATATCTACTCTACTTTACAACATATATATATCAGTTCGATGATCTACTCCACCTTATCATCTAACCAACCTATCATCTACCCCCCTCATTATCTATCAGTTCAGTGATGTAGTTAAAGGTATCAAACGCCTTTTATAGCATTAATCTATTCTTTTTCTCTCTCTCTTTTTCCAAGTAAATCTTACCTCTCTCTCTCTCTCTCTCTCTCTCTCTCTCTCTCTCTCTCTCTATATATATATATATATATATATATATATATATATATATATATATATATATATATATTTCTATGAGTCCACGGGGAAAATGAAACGCGTTAAGTTCCCAAGTGCACTTTAGTGTAATAATCACATCATCAGGAGAGACACAAGAGAGAAATATAAGTCACTTGATATACATCGAAGAGACGAAGCTAGGACGCCATTTGGTAAACATTTCCCTCTTGTGTCTCCCCTTATGATGTGATTATTACACGAAAGTGCACTTGGGAACTTATCGTGTTTCATTCTCCCCGTGGACTCATAGAAATATCTTAATCACGCACAAAACTGTGATCCTTTCCAATATATATATATATATATATATATATATATATATATATATATATATATATATTATACACAACGATGCGTCCAGTATGTAGATTGATCCTCAGTGCACATCAATCCACTCTGCTTCTTTCCTAAGAGCTGTGAGGGCGGGGAAATGAGGGATCAACCTTCCCCGTGTACACTCCCTCGGTCACTGCAGGCGGGGCGCGCTCTGCTGGCCCAGGACGCAAAACGGCAAGACGTCTGCTGGAACGTAGCGAGACGACAACCTCGTCGTCGCCGCCGCTACGAGCGAACTCGGCACTTCCTCCGGCAGGAGGATGAGAGAGAGAGAGAGAGAGAGAGAGAGAGAGAGAGAGAGAGAGAGAGAGAGAGAGAGAGAGAGAGAGAGCAGAGTAGAGTCTCAGAGGGCAAGCTGGATGAGGGCGGCTCCAACTCGCATCGAGACGAAGCGCCGCAAGTTCGACACGATGGAAGGTTCCTCCTACTGCAGGAACCTTCCTAAGTACCTGGACATACCGCAGGGAATGGCGCGTTTCCATGAGACACTGGCGCATAGTCCTCTCTCCCTCCCTCCCTCCCTTCTACCTTACTTAAACTGCTCATTTGGTGGCTTACAGAGGCCTTCAAACACCCATGGTATGTCGAGGCTGCACCAGCGGGGAGAGGGGGATAAGAGACTGGATTTTCCAGTGGTTGCTGGGGGAGGAGGGATGGAGAAGGAGGAGGAGGAGGAGGAGGAGGAGGAGGAGGAGGAGGAGGAGGAGGGAGAGGAGGGAAGGAGGGAGTTCCAGACGATATCACCCGCGTATTCAAAGGTCCTCCGGTATGGCTTGAAATATTCCCCGCGAGTGACCAGCCAGGGCATCAAGATGCGGGGGCTTCCCCCTCCTGCCGGTGCCTGCACCCTGGTGCACTTCCTTATTCCCCCAGCAGCGGAGCGTAGAGATAAGATAACACTTTGGACTCACCTCAACAAACCACCCACGCCCCTCCCCCAGAAACCCGTGCAGCGACCCAAGTCATTATCATCAGGGTTGAGTGAGGAGGGAGTGAGGAGGGAGTGAGGAGGGAGTGAGGAGGATGGCGCTGCTCTGCTGGCCGTGGCGTGCCAGCCACTCCTCCCCCCTCCACCATTACCACAGAGCTAGTAGTTCTCCAGCCAGCATGTCTGCCGTGACTGACTGTCTGGTCAATGGCTGGTGGCCAGCCCTGGAAGTGTGGGGGGTGGGAGCCGTGAGTGGGCCCCCCCAAATCCCCCAGCCCGTCTTGGAAGGAAAGCTCAGACGCCAGCCAATCTCATTTCATCAAAAGGGAAAGGACTTTTTTCTTCTTCTTCTTTTACTTTAGTGTGTGTTTGATGCCGTACAGCATCTAGAGTTTAGCTTAATGATGGCTGTCGAGCAGCTGATGGCCATCAATGGCCAAGAACAGACGTAAAAACGCACAGAAAAAAATATTGATTTTTAATGTATATTTGACGTATATGGTACTGGCTTTAAGTATAAGTGACGTACATGGCACGGTTCTAAGTATAAGTGAGTGTACGGTATGATTTTTAAGTGTATCTTCAATACCTAACTTCAAGCTTAAGCTTGACTCATGCTTACGAGTGTCGAGCTTCAAGCTGAGGCTTCGCTCATGCCCATGAGTGTGTAGTTTCTAGCTTAGGCTCACGCTCATCGGTTAAGCTTAAAGTTTCAGCTTTTGCACTTATGCTCATCATTGTGTTTGCTCAAAACTTCAACGTTGCATGTTGAAGCTTAAGTTTTGATCATACTCATTAGTGCGTAGCATGAAGCTGAAGCTTAAGCTTTGATCATGCTCATTAGTGCGTAGCTTGAAGCTGAAGCTTAGCTCCCGTTGTCCAGTGTGGACAAACCATGCTGATCCCGCCACTGAACCAAAGCTTCGAACCAGTCCATATCGATAAATAAGGGGGGGGGGTTCTTTTACCATCTCAGGTCACTAATATGGCCACTAATATGGTCACTAATATGTTAAGACGGGGTGTATGGGTGTTAAGACGGGGTGTATGGGTGTTGAGACGGGGTGTATGGGTGTTAAGACTGGGTGTTGAGACGGGGTGTATGTGTGTTAAGACGGGATGTATGGCTCTTAAGACGGGGTGTATGGCTGTTAAGACAGGGTGTCTGGGTGTTGAGACGGGGTGTATGGCTGTTAAGACAGGGTGTCTGGGTGTTGAGAGGGGGTGTATGGCTATTAAGACTGGCTGTCTGGGTGTTGAGACGAGGTGTATGGGTGTTAAGAAGGGGTGTATGAGTGTTGAGACGAGGTGTATGGATGTTAAGAAGGGGTGTATGGCTGTTAAGACAGGGTGTCTGGGTGTTAAGACGGGATGTATGGCTCTTAAGACGGGGTGTATGAGTGTTGAGACGAGGTGTATGGTTGTTTAAGAAGGGGTGTATGGGTGTTAAGACTGGCTGTCTGGGTGTTGAGACGAGGTGTATGGCTATTAAGACTGGCTGTCTGGGTGTTGAGACGAGGTGTATGGGTGTTACGACGGGGTGTACGGGTGTTAGGACGGGGTGTATGGCTGTTAAGAAGGGGTGTATGGCTGTTAAGAAGGGGTGTATGGCTGCTACGAAGGGTTGTATGGCTGTCAAGACGTGGGGAGGGTGTATGGCTGTCAAGACGGGGTGGCACTAGAGGTCGTAATATCACTTGTCTTTCTCATCTCCAGCTCGCCTGAACGAGGTTGGCACCGCACAGCCCGAGCCAGAGTTCGGGGACGACATACAAAATGTGACGGTGGCGTTGGGCAGGGAAGCCATCCTCTCCTGCATCGTCGACAACCTCGGGGAGTACAGGGTGAGTTGGCTGCCACCAACACCTTCCACCACCTTCCACCACCACTGTGTTATGGTAACGTACTTAGGCACGACCTTCCACCTCAACCACCACCACCACTGTGTCATGGTGGTGTACTTAGGCACCATCTTCCACCTCAACCACCACCACCATGCTATGGTAAGGTACTTAGGGTTCGGGCCAGCGAGCGAGGGAAAGGTGAACTAGTGGAGTTGACACCATCGACTTCAACCAAGTCCTCTCGCTCCTCATTACACTGTTCCTGCTATTATGGGATCTTATCTCAGCTCTGTGAAGTAATGGGAATGAGACGGGTTCTTACTGAAGGACTGCTGTGGTTTAGTGGTCAGCATTACTGACCGTGACGATGGCGCGGAGCTCCCAAGGGTCGGGCCGGCATGAGTTCGAATTCTGGCTTCGGCAGTCCATCCGCAGTTCATCCAGCTGTCCATCCTCCTCTTCGAGGCTGGTCGATAAATTGGGACCCTGGCTTAGACTTCGATATATATATATATATATATATATATATATATATATATATATACCTTCTACGACACGCAGGGAATACGTGGGAAGTATTCTTAATCCCCTATCCCCAGGGATCATATATATATATATATATATATATATATATATATATATATAATGGCCTTGATTAGGAAGTTCATATACCCGTGCCATGCCAGCTAACATTCTCTCTCTCTCTCTCTCTCTCTCTCTCTCTCTCTCTCTCTCTCTCTGTGTATGTGCGTATAGCTCTCCTCACTCCCCCCCATGATCAGTAATGAAGGCAGTGATGACCGAGCAGTTCCCCCTGATGCATCACCCCTGACGAATTACTGGTATCATAAGGTCCCTCGACTAACAGTGCGAGATGAGTACATATGACATCACAGTGTTCCTCAAGGGTGTTGTCATATGTATCATACAAAGCACTTTATGAATACTGCAAAGGGAGGTACTGGGTTCTGGTTTCAATATTGTGATTATCATTATCATTAGCGAACGTACAATCATTATTCTTATCTATTATTATTTTCTTTCTTTTCATACTTGATCATTGTTTCCCGCGTTAACGAGGTAGGGTCAAGAGCAGTCGCGGAAAGGCCACATTCGTTCACACTCTGTCTCTAGCTGAAACTACAGCTCCCTATCCACATCCAGGCCCCACAGACCTTTCCATGATTTACCTCGATCGTTTCACATGCCCTGGTACAGTCCACAGACAGCACGTCGACTCCCATACACCACATTGTTCCAATTCACTCTATCCCGTGCATGCCTCTCACCCTCCTGCATGGTCAGGACCCGATCACTCAAAATGTGTTTCACTCCATCCTTCCACCTTCAACTTGGCCTCCTCGTTCGCTCTGTATCCGCCACATCTGACATATATATCCTCTTTGTTAACCTTTCCTCACTCATTCTCTCTAAAAGAGGTGGAAGCAGGGCGCTGAAAACCCTTTCTTTCTTGCATTTTAATTTCAGTTATCACTATTATCATCATTATTACCATTCTCATCATTATTATCATTAGCATTACTATTACTATCATCATCATCATCTTTACCGTCACCATTACTGATACAATCATTATGAATTGTATATTTTTTTCCAATATTTCGCATAATACTATCATATCTCTCGCAATTCTTAATCTACAGACAAAATCACAGTTATGACCATTACGTTAATGATAAGTGTTATCATAACTGTTGCTACTGTTGCCAACAGATTGATCCAAAATACGCTTCACAAACTATTCTACCGTTAACATACGGTATGTGATAACGCAGGCACATATAATGAATGTATAAGTTATTGAAGATGTGGATCAATTTGCGTTTGAATGGAGGATATCTTGCCTGCAGTTCCTCATCAGCAGAAATAAGTCAAAAGAAATATGTGTACTTAAAGATCAGTTGAGTGATCGCCTGGGGTTTAGGCCCGTCAGTGTCAAGAAGCCACATCTACCAACAGAAAAATACTTCAGCACCGTCTTCAGGAGTTGAAGATAATTCTAGACAAATCCTTCAACGCCTTCTTCAGGATTTGATGATAATTCTAGACAAATCCTTCAGCACCGTCTTCAGGAGTTGAGGATAATTCTAGACAAATCCTTCAACACCTTCTTCAGGAGTTGAGGATAATTCTAGACAAATCCTTCAGCACCTTCTTCAGTTGAGGATAATTCTAGACAAATCCTTCAGCACCTTCTTCAGGAGTTGAGGATAATTCTAGACAAATCCTTCAGCACCTTCAGGAGTTGATGATAATTCTAGACAAATCCTTCAACACCTTCTTCAGGAGTTGAGGATAATTCTAGACAAATCCTTCAGCACCTTCTTCAGAAGTTGAGGATAATTCTAGACAAATCCTTCAACACCTTCTTCAGGAGTTGAGGATAATTCTAGACAAATCCTTCAACGCCTTCTTCAGGAGTTGAAGATAATTCTAGACAAATCCTTCAACGCCTTCTTCAGGAGTTGAGGATAATTCTAGACAAATCCTTCAACGCCTTCTTCAGGAGCTGAGGATAATTCTAGACAAATCCTTCAACGCCTTCTTCAGGAGTTGAGGATAATTCTAGACAAATCCTTCAACACCTTCTTCAGGCATTAAGGATAATATTTAAGACCACATACACTCTCACTATACATGTAGCCCAGTCTTATAGACCAGGTCAGTTGGCACAAATGCCAGGGGTCATTAAGGCCGAAAAAAACGTCCTTTATTTTTTTTGGAACTATCAGTCGAGATAACTTGGAAAACACCTTCTTCAGGAGCTCAAGATAATTCCACTTCGCTGCACGTATCGCCCTCTTACAAACCATCAGACTAGAGTACCTAAATGCTCTAGCAAACTAATTCCAGTCGTTGCTATTCCTTGAAAATCTTTCATATACCGAAAAAAAAAAACCAGATTGATCACGAGAGGCACAGACGGGTCGTAAAGAAACTATCTTCTTTAGTTGGAATAGTTTTTCTATAAGGTTTCTCACACGTGAATCATAAAAGGACACAAGGGGAAAAAAAAAAAATACTTCAAAAGCAAGACATCGATTGCGTGTATCCTTCCAGTCTAAGATTCTGGGTGAGAACAGCAGTGAAGTAGAAAATCAAAGAACCTCAGCACCATGGAGGGAAATATCACGCTCTGCTACACTGAGGAAGAGGAGGGACTTTAGAAGTGTTGGTGGGAGAAAGACGTGAGGACCTGGAGTGGTTCGATAATTATTGATATGATCTTTACCGAAGTTGAGAACATTATTTCACCTGCCGACGCTTTTATCCAAGGATGATCTGGCGTTTGAAATGATGCAATGGTAACAGGCTGGCAATACTGCAGAGGTCCAGCAACGTGTAACTGACAATGAACAGAGGAATAGTGATAACACTGATAATGATGATGATAAAAATGATGAAGACAACAACGACAACACTACAACTAGTAATAATACTACTATCACATTTTTCATACATGTTTGCCGTTTCTCGCGTCAGCAAGGTAGCACCAGGCTGCCTCAGTCCCTAGCATACAATCTCTAATAGCCATGTAGAATGCAACCATAGATCCTTCTCCACAACCGGGACCCACAGATCTATTCATGGGTTCCCGCGGCTACTTCGTATGCCCTGGTTCAGTCTGCATACAGCAGGTCACCCTTCTCTTCTTTCAGCCCTTTGCATGCCTCGCACCCTCTTGCACGTTCAGCCTCTTTCACTCCATCCATTCAGTTACTTCTCGGTCTCTCCCTTCTCCTTGTTCCCTCCACTTATCATGACTCCTATACCCTCTCGTCACTCTCTATTCACTCATCCCTTCCATATGTCTGGAAACACTTCAGCACACCCTTTTCGGCACTCTATCAATCGTACTCTGCTTACTACCACATCTCAAACTTGCAACTGCCATTCGTACCTCGATCAACTCATCCCACACCACATATTCCCCTCAAGCATTTCATGTCCAAACACACCCAAGCCTAACCAGATTAAACAGCCATGGTGACATCACGCCTATCTGACGTCGATCCATCGTCACCTGGAACGACTCACCTTCCTTTCGTACCAGCGAACATGCTTCACGGTCTTAACATTAGCTCCTCGCTGCTTCCAGCAGCTCTCCTCCGACACCATATATTCGTAACACCTTCTCCTGGGCATCTCTGTGAACCCCCAACACACGCTTTTCCAGATTCATAAATGCCACATACAAATTCCTCTTTTTTTTCTTGAAGTATTTCTCACAAAATTCCATCAGAGCAGACACCTGGTCCACACATCCTCTGTTACTCCTGAAACCGCATTGCCCCTGCAAGATCCTTTGTTCTGTACATGTCATCAGCCTCTTAGCCACTACCCTTAAATACAGCTTCCCAGGTACAGCAGCTCTATATACCAAGATAGAGGCATTGGAGGAGAGTATTCAGAACATCACCAGCTCTATACACCATTAGAGAGACACTGAGGGACAGTATACAGTGTCACCAGCTCTATATACCATCAGAGAGACACTGAGGGACAGCATACAGTGTCACAAGCTCTATACACCAACAGAGAGACACTGAGGGACAGTATACAGTGTCACCAGCTCTATACACCATCAGAGAGACACTGAGGGACAGCATACAGTGTCACCAGCTCTATATACACCAACAGAGAGACACTGGAAGACGACTCTCTGTATGGAGATCAACTTTAAGAGCTCCTAAATAAATCGTAAGGACTACAGGGGAACTCTGGCATACGTCCGAGTCTACCAGGCTGACCAAGTTCGACTGGAGAGGTGAGTAATTATGAGTATGGGTGAGGAGGGAAAGTGAGTAATCATGAGTAAGGGTGAGATGGGGAAGGTGATTAATTATAAGCAAGAGCGAGAAGGCTAGTGAGTAATTATTTTCAAGGGTGAGGAGGAGAGTAAGTGATTATAATCAAGAGTGATGAGGAAAATGAGTAATTACGAGCGAGGGTGAGGGAAGTGAGTAATCACGAGCAAGGGTGAGGAAAATGAGTAATTACGAGCAGGGGTGAGGGTAGTGAGTGACTTTGTTCAAGCTTGAGGAGGGAAGAAACCAATTATGAGCAAAGATGAGATGGGGTAGGGGGAAGGGGGAGGACGAACTGAGTACATATGATCAAGGTTAAGGAGATGAGTGAGTAATCATAAGCACGGGTTGATATGGAAAGTGAGTAAGAATGGTGAGGACTGAGGCGATTCAAGGTAGTGACAGCGCTTGTGTGAGTTTTAGGAGGGATGAGTGACTCGTAAAACTCATAATATGAGAGAATGAGAGTCGAGTGTGGTGTCTGGGAGATGTACAAGTAGAGCAAGTGTGAGGGAGGTGGATCATGAGTAGATATGCGTAAAGGAGAATGGGAGATTGTGATACCCAGGTGTGTGAGAGAGAGAGATGGTTGGCGGAGTTTTGGGAGCCAGGTGTGGAGCAGAGCCGGGGGCAGCGAGCAGTCAGGTGTGAGGCGGAGGAGGTGTGAATGATGCCACGTAAGAATGAGTCAATTGTTTGCCACAGGTGTGAGGTGAAGACTTTAGTGTCCTAACAAGGGGAGGGGAGACGGAATGAATTGCCTGGGGAGGAGAGAGAGGTGTGTGAGTGTGTGTAGCCATAAGGAGGGGGAAGTGAAGAGTTGATTGTGTCATGGGCAAAGGTATGTAAGGGTGGGGTGAGTGTGTTTGAGAGTTGGTGGCAGGAGAGGGAAGTGGGGGAAAGCGAGTAGTGGCGTGTGGGTCGGGTGTTTTACAACCTCAGTGGCTATGGCAAGGGAGGGTTCAGGGAGTCAGGTGTCGAGGAGGAAGGTCTGGGGAGGCGTGTCCTCAACTGCCTTTATAGTGGGGAGGCGAAGTATAGGTAGGGGAGAGGCAGAGGTCATAAGATCTGATGGTCTATGGACGAAGTAATTTGCTGGAGGACAATATTTCTATCTCTAAACTCCTATTGTACATCAGTGGATAGAGGAGAGTAAGGCAGAAGGCTCCTCCCCACCCACCACTATGGATGGAGACAGGATAGTACAGCAGAAGGCTCCTCCCCACCCACCACTATAGATGGAAACAGGATAGTAAAGCAGGAGGCTCCTCCCCACCCACCAGGCCTTCCAACATACAGTACAGAAAGCATATACTACCAAGGAAAGTCTATAGGAAATAATGCACAGAAAACGTATTCAGGTCTAATTCAACCCTGATAAAGAAAAACTTCAACCATTGTTCTATAAAAAAATATGAAATACGAAAATGTTATACTGTTCTTCATGAACAGAATTACTCATTCAAGATCATTATCAAAATACCTTTGTAGACTTCATCTCAAAATACACCGATGTTCTTCATCCTGATCATACATCTCGTTTTCTGTTACCTCTCCGCTGAAGAAAATGTCGCCCGGGGTCTGTATTACACCTCTTTTAAGTTTTATCTTCACACTATCATTTCTAGTCATTTTATCACCGACGTGGAGACATTATCTTGAGTTTTATTAACGAAATCATTTAACGGTTCTTAAATGCTATTAGACTTCCTTGGAGTAGTTGGGGTAGCGTGTGTGTGTGGGGGAGCTGAGTGGTTAGTAACGAGGATGGGGAGTTGTCGTAGTGTCAGGATGGGGAGGTGAAGCAGTTAGTAAGTGGAGGGCGGGGAGGTGTAGTAGCTGGTAGTAGAAGTGGGGAGGTTAGAGTAGTAAACAGTGAGGCTGGGGAGGTTAGAGTAGTTAACAGTGAAGGTGGGGAGGTTAGAGCAACTGGGAACGTTAGAAGGTAGGGAGGTTAGGGTGAAGAACAGCGAGGGTGGGGAGGTAAAGTAGTTAGCAGGAGAGGTGGGGAGATTATCAGTTAGCAATGAAGGTGGGGAGGATATTACTTACCAATGGAGATGGTGAGGTTATAAAAAGTAGTTAGGGGCGACAGCTGGGGGTGGTTATGAGTGTGGGGAGGTTATTAGAGCGATCAGCAATGGAGCTTGGGAGGTTATCACGGTTATCAATGCTGTTGGGGAGGTTATTATAGCAGTTAGCGGTGGAGGTGGTTAGAATGTTATCAGAACAGCCAGAAATGGAAGTGATACCCCCTTATCATATAGTTACAGGCACCTACACTGCCAAAGAATGAGGTAGAAAACCGCAATGCGTTATGAGAGCCACGGAAGTGACACCTCCCACCTCGCACTCTGGCTCAACGTCTGTGAGTGAAGAGGGTCTGGTCTCGCCGGGCAGACAAGCAAGGGGTGAGAGAGCTACGAGCTTCTGGGTCGTCGAGAGAGTTAAGAATGAAGGGAACATTAACAAGATTGAGTCTCAGGCGATGGTTATGGGTGGGTGGGAAGCGGTGAAGTATTTCGGTCATGTACCCAGACATGGGACATTCTCACTAAGTGCTAAATGGAAGATTTCCTCTCATTAAACTTTAGTTAATTCAGACTGAGTTGAAGTGAACATGGATTATAATGAAGTGAACATGGATTATGGTAAGTTGAAGTGAACATGGATTATAGTGAGTTGAAGTGAACATGGATTATAGTGAGTTGAAGTGAACATGATTTTAGTGAGTTGAAGTGAACGTGGGTTATAGTGACTTGAAGTGAACATGGATTATAGTGAGTTGAAGTGAACATGGATTATAGTGAGTTGAAGTGAACATGGATTATAGTGAGTTGAAGTGAACATAGATTATGGTGAGATGAATTGAACATGGATTATAATGAAATGAACACGGACTCTACTGAGTCAAAGTGAACATGGATTATAATGAGGTGAGCATGGATTATCATTGCGAGTTGAAGTGAACATGGATTACAGTGAGGCGAACATGGACTTCACCGAGTTGAAGTAAACCTGGAATAGACTGAGAGAAGTCATTCACACAAACTATCATCGCTTAACGAGACGATCTCTACGAGAGAGAGAGAGAGAGAGAGAGAGAGAGAGAGAGAGAGAGAGAGAGAGAGAGAGAGAGAGAGAGAGAGAGAGAGAAACCCGGCAGGTGTGACCCGGTCCACTGAAGACGACATAGGCACGTGAATCTTTGAGGCCGTCTTAAGACAAAACTTCGGCCCTCAGGGCGAGATGCGCAATGTGGTCAGTAGTCAGGATATGAGGAGGTAAGAGGAGGAGCATCGTCCACAAAAGGGAAATGTGTGAGGTATATATGATGATGTCCAGGTGTGGTATATGATGATGATGATGTCCAGGTGAGGTATATGATGATGATGATGATGGCCAGGTGAGGTATATGATGATGATGATGTCCAGGTGAGGTATATGATGATGATGATGATGTCCAGGTGAGGTATATGATGATGATGATGATGATGATGTCCAGGTGGGATAAATAACGAAGATGAGACACTACACGGTTGATGGGATAACTGACAAATGACGTGCGCGATCTGAAAATGAACCACAAGTGATGCGGAGTGACCTTAGAATGGAATCGCGTACACGTAGTCATTAAACCTGAGGAGAAAATGGAATCAAGAAGAAGCGAAACCACGACGAGACGAGGCATGGTGGTGAGTAAAGGGATGAGTGAGATTGGTCTAAGTTTTCGTAGGATTTTGTGTTCAACGAGAAGATGAGGTGAAGGAGGAAGAGGTCTCAGATTAACTGAGATTTAACAGACGGACATACACACCTGCAACGTGTTGGATTCACTTATACCATTCCCTTCCCCGGTGGTGGGGATTGTACTAAGTAGATTGCGACTTCGCATTGGCATGAGATCCGAACTGTCATAAACAACATAACCACTTGTCTTTGCAAAGGGGACTGTATCCGGTAGAATACGACTGAGCATTGGCATGAGATCCGAACTGTCATAAACAACATAACCACTTGTCTTTACAAAGGGGACTGTATCCGGTAGAATACGACTGAGCATTGGCATGAGATCCGAACTGTCATAAACAACATAACCACTTGTCTTTGCAAAGGGGACTGTATCCGGTAGAATACGACTGAGCATTGGCATGAGATCCGAAATATCATCGTCCAACAACATAACTACTTATCTTTCCAATGGGGATTGGACAATGTTCTAGAATACGACTTCGCATTGGCATGAGATCCGAACTGTTATAAACAACATAACCACTTGTCTTTGCAAAGGGGATTGTATCCAGTAGAATACAACTGAGCCTTGGCATGAGCTCCGAACTGTATAAACAACATAACCACTTGTCTTTACTAAAGGGGATTGTATCCAGGAGAATACGACTTCGCATTGGCATGAGATCCGAACTGTTATAAACAACATAACCACTTGTCTTTGCAAAGGGGATTGTATCCTGTAGAATACGACTGAACATCAGCATGAGATCCGAACCGTCGCCGTTTAACAATGTAACCATTTATCTTTCTTGACCAGGATTTGGACGTATCAATCTTCTTTCTTTTTCCCCCGAATAAAACAACATTTAAGGGATTGAATCTTCTATGAGGCAGCGACCTTTTAAGTTCGATGAGTTGAGAGAAAGTTGTGCAGGGATGAATGTAAAACTGTCAGACAGATCTCAGAGAAGGTGAACAAATGCTTCTGAGTCTTGGGAAAGTGATATACACCGGGTTAGTCTTTGGTCCAAGATGTGTTCCACGAAGACGACGACACGAACTAAGACATTCGATTTTCATGAAGTCCTTTGCTTTTAAAAGGATAAATACGTCTTGGGGTGTGTTCAGAAGCCGTTCGCCTGCTCGAGGTTACACAGCGAGCGAAAAGTCACCTTTGGCGCGAGGCTGTATCACTGGGCGCACAGTCTCGTTGAAGAACTTCTCACTCCAAAGGAGTCTACCTTCCCCTGCTACTGGAAGGAACGCACGCTTGGGTTGCAGGAGCCTTTCAGAAAGGTCTTGGGTAAAACGCCAGGACTCTCGCGTGGAAAACTGGTCATTGGGGTTAGTTATAAACAGATGAATTTACTACTGGGGGTCATGTGCTCGTATGAATTGAATTTCGCGTTGATTATTCTAAGCTAAAGTTGTTGGAAGATACAAAACTCGATAATGGGAGATGAATTCTCTAAATTTTCGTAAATTCGTAGTACACCGTCGAGCTTCAAGCATTTGTCCCTTTTCCCTTCATGATGCAATTCTTTCTCTTTCAACATCTTTCGGGTCGAATATTGACTGTGAGGCTGCACGTTTCTGGACTGAAGGAGAGGCGTTATGCGAGACAATAAATTCATATGCATTCAAATCCTTTATGAAGAATGTTTACGAATGTCAAATCCGTGGGATTACGTTTCTCTCAT
Source organism: Panulirus ornatus (assembly GCF_036320965.1). Lineage (NCBI taxonomy): Eukaryota > Metazoa > Arthropoda > Malacostraca > Decapoda > Palinuridae > Panulirus > Panulirus ornatus. The sequence continues at coordinate 50,950,222 of NC_092232.1, forward strand.
ATTCAAATAAGGTTGATAATGAAATAAATTCGATAACAGACAATGAACCCAAGTATTTGTTACAATAATGAAGGTCGGTTATTGTATGTTATGGTGCCATTATCACCGTTATGAGGCGTGGAGTGTGGGACGACGTCATGGGAGAGGAGGCGATGGGGAGGAGGGAGACAACTGTGAGTTATGGGGCGTTAGGGAGAATGTCAAGGTAGGGGGTGGGGTTGGGAAGTGTAGGGAAAAGGTTATCATAGGGAAGAGGAGTGTGGTCGTGGCGATAGGGGGTGAGTGGTTAGGGTGTGAGGTGGAGAGAGATGGGATGAATGAGGGAGGTGTGAGAAATGAGGAACTGGTGAGGAGTGTGGTTGTGGCGACAGGGGGTGAGTAGTTAGGATGTGAGGTGGAGAGAGATGGGATGAATGAGGGAGGTATGAGAAATGGGGAATTGTGCTCCAGTGTGGGTGTGAGGACGCTAGGATGCTCGAGGCATTGGGGAAAGGGTATGTGAAAGCATGAGTGGAAATGTGGAAGGAATGTGTGGATCCATATGTGGAAGAGGGGGAGGGTCGTGTGGACTTATATGTGAGAATGGGGAAGGGATGTGTGGGTTCATATGTGGAGGCGAGGGATGTGTTTGAGGCAAATGTAGAGGTGGCTAGGAAGATCTGTGGTCATATGTGGGGTTGGTGTGGAAGATATGTGGTCATATGTAGAGTTGGTGTGGAGACATGATACGTCAAGTATGTGGATAAAGAGACAAGAACAATTGTGTGTGTGTGTGTGTGTGAAGAGGGGAGGAAAATAAGCGTTCAGTCATGTGTGGAAGGGCGATATGACGAGTCAGGTGTGTGAGGAGGAGTGGTAAACAGCCAGGTGTATGTGGCACACGAGGAGTAAACAACCAGGTGTAAGAGTACATACAGTGGGGGGCTGACAATCATCATTATGAGGCGAGTGGCGAAGTGAATAATTTTCTATGAGTGGAGGAGTATGAGGAGGAGGAGGGAGGAGGGGTGAATACTAATGAGTAAAGGGGACAGAGGTTGTGAGTATGTTGTGAGTCAGCAAGGGAGAGAGAGAGAGAGAGAGAGAGAGAGAGAGAGAGAGAGAGAGAGAGAGAGAGAGAGAGAGAGAGCCAGTGGTAGAGAAGGGGACTTGTAGCAGTGGGTCAGAATACCACTGAAGGGGACTTGTAGCAGTGGGTCAGATCACCACTGAAGGGGACTTGTAGCAGTGGGGTTCAGATCACCACTGAAGGTGAACTTGTAGCAGCAGTGGGGGTTTAGATCACCACTAAAGGTGAACTTGTAGCAGCAGTGGGGGTTCAGATCACCACTGAAGGTGAACTTGTACAGTACAGAAAACAGTACAGTACAGAAGCAATGCTCCGTCCCCCCCCCCCCCCAAGCCTCCTTCTTACCTCTGGCGTAAGGAAAGATTCTCGAGACGGAGGAGGAGGGGCGGGAGCAGCCATCTCGCACCGGCTCCCTCGCCTCCTCCTCCTCCTCACTCCTCACCTCTCGCATTAAGAACAGTGGTCGGGACGGAAGGGAAGGCACTGGTTCGTGAGGAAGTGATTCACGTCAGAGATGTAGAGGGTGTTCGTACGACACAGAACACCTGTGGTGTGTGACGGCCCCTTCACCTGACCAATACGATTCGAATCTACTGACTTCAGGAAACGGAGGATTGGATCGTGGTCAAATACGGCTCGGCGATAGATTATACAGGATTCATAGTCACTCTCATGTCACGTATAGAGGAATCACAGTGACTGTCATGTCACGTATAGAGGATTCACAGTGACTGTCATGTCACGTATAGAGGATTCACAGTGACTCTCACGTCACGTATAGAGGACTCACAGTCACTCTCACGTCACCTATAGAGGACCCACAGTCACTCTCATGTCACGCACTTTATTGTCACTAACACATATATAACAGGAAGGAGTAGTGTCGAACTCGCATCACTGAGATGTGAACAGTTATGGAAGACAACAAGGGAAAAGTTTCGTGTCTAATTACGTGTGTACCCGTGAGTTGGCTGCTTGTGTACCCCCCAACCACTAGCAAGATCATACAATACTCGGCAAGCTGCTGCGTCACATGATCATTGTGTGGCCATCGGCATCTCAAGGGTGGGCCGATTTGATACCTGCTTCTTTCCCTACACGTCCAAGCTTTGGAACTCTCAACCTCTTCATGTCTTTCCCGATAAATACAACCTGTCACATTTCAAGAGACAGGTGTTTCACGTCTTTTAAACATTCGTAAATACTTTCCCCTTGTCTTTTCCTTTTTCCGTTCCATAATTCTCGTCTCTATTTCAATTAAGGTCCGGCTTCGACTTGGACTTTTATCCGTGACTGGAGCCTCCAACATAGAAAAAAAAACGAGAAAAAACCCTCGTCAAGCTTATCTTGTATACCAGATAAGCTTGACTGTCTCCCGAACGTAATGTCAAGGTATTGTAGGGCGCCGTGGAGAGATGAGGAATGCCAAAGGGGAGAGAGTAGACCTGTAGAAATGGAGATGGGGGATAAAAAGACTGCAGGAGACTGGGTCATATGAGGTGAGGGGACTGGAGTCGTGGTGTTCGTGTGAGTCAGTGAGTCACACACGACGCCCTCTGGTGCGAGTCAGTGAGTCACACACGACGCCCTCTGGTGTGAGTCAGTGAGACGCACACGACTCCCTGGTGTGAGTCAGTGAGTCAGACACGACGCCCTCTGGTGTGAGTCAGTGAGTCACACACGACGCCCCCTGGTGTGAGTCAGTGAGTCACACACGACGCCCTCCGGTGTGAGTCAGTGAGTCACACACGACGCCCTCTGGTGTGAGTCAGTGAGTCGTACACGACGCCCTCCGGTGTGAGTCAGTGAGTCACACACGACGCCCCCTGGTGTGAGTCAGTGAGGGCGAGGAGTGGATAAAGATGAGGAAATAAGACGACGAAAAAAGAAAAAAAAACGAGAGAGAAACACGCGCTGAGGCCAAAATGGAACAGGCCGAAATGAGTGAGTGAAAAACTCATAAAAATGAGCGAGTGATGATAAACTCACAAAATGAGCGAGTGATGATAAACTCACAAAATGAGAGAGAAAAAAAAACACAATTCGAGTAAATAATAAAAGTGGAATAGTTCAGAGCAGGGATGGTGGAAGAGGAAGGAGAGAAGGGATGGTTATTTGGAGAGGGAAGGAGGGAAAGGGAATGGGGTTTATTTGGAGAGGGAAGGGAATACGTTTATTTGGAGAGGGAAGGGAAGGGGTTAGGTGGGAGGGGGGGGGAGGGGGTGACCCAGTCGCTGACATGCACGGCTGGGTTGTTGACAAGGCCGCCCCCTGGCACTAGGGGAGAAACCGCCATCAAATATGCAGTGAAGAACACCCTTGTTACCCGGGACGAAAATATGGAAGCAAGAGGAGGACAAGCACAGAGGGGGGGAGGGGGGGGGGCATCATCCACCCCGTGTTATGGTGATGACCTCTGAGGTGAGGTGGGGGGGGGAGGGAGGGGGGGGCGTCTTGACTGGCCACCCATAGGCCTCTGTGGGTCTTATAGGGTGCTGCAGACCACCCAGCGACCACTGTAGGGTCTTATAAGATGCTGCAGACCAACCATCAACCACTGGGGGTCTTATAAGATGCTGAAGACCACCCATCAACCACTGGGGGTCTTCTAAGGTGCTGCAGACCACCCAGCGACCACTGTGGTTCTTATAAGGTGCTGCAGACCACCCATCAACCACTGGGGGTCTTATAGCGTGCTGCGGACCACCCATCAACCACTGTGGGGTCATATAAGATGCTGCAGACCACCCATCAACCACTGGGGGTCTTCTAAGGTGCTGCAGACCACCCAGCGACCACTGTGGTTCTTATAAGGTGCTGCAGACCACCCATCAACCACTGGGGGTCTTACAGCGTGCTGCGGACCACCCATCAACCACTGTGGGGTCATATAAGATGCTGCAGACCACCCATCAACCACTGGGGGTCTTCTAAGGTGCTGCAGACCACCCAGCGACCACTGTGGTTCTTATAAGGTGCTGCAGACCACCCATCAACCACTGGGGGTCTTATAGCGTGCTGCAGACCACCCATCAACCACTGTGGGGTCTTATAAGATGCTGCAGACCACCCATCAACCAATCAAGGCCTTCTATTACCCCTGCCTTTGTCTACGTAATCCACCAGATACCCTCGTCACAGACCATCACGTCTCACGTCATCCGTCCTGTGTTGTCGTCACTTCTCGACCAGATAAACAAGATCTTGAGGGCGACATACGAGGCACAAGAACACCGCAGAAGATCCTGAGGGCGACATACGAGGCACAGGAACACCAGAGGAGGAGTAATTCACATATGGTGACTTAAGCCCCTCCACGTCATTCACTGTACCGTGAACGTGTGGGTGTAGGTGTAGGGGGGGGGGGCGGCTTCCCCCACCGCCCATAGTAGAGGACGTGGGCAAGGGTGTGTGAGGGGGCGGCTTCCCCACAGCCCACAGGAGAGGAATGGGCAGGGGTGTGTGAGAGGGAGCCTTCCCCACAGCCCACAGGAGAGGATGTGGGCAAGGGTGTGTGAGGGGTTGCTTCCCCCACCGCCCACAGTGGAGAACATGCGCCAGGATGTGTGGGGGGGAGGCAGCTCCCCGCCCCACACCACCCACAGTGGAGAACATGCGCCAGGATGTGTGGGGGGGAGGCAGCTTGCCCCACACCAGCCCACAGTGGAGAACATGGGCCAGGATGTGTGGGGGGGAGGCAGCTTCCCCCCCACACCAGCCCACAGTGGAGAAACATGGGCCAGGATGTGTGGGGGGCGGGGGCGCGGCTTGCCCACCGCCCACATCAGAGGATCTCAAACCTCACCCGTGGTATTACCTCCGGACATCACTCATGATCAGCTAGACACGCCACGATGGCCTTACTCACGAATTCCTATCGTGCGAAACCCACCAGGGGGCAGTTTGTGAGTGGAAAGCCCTGCTCAGGCTGCGTATGAGGCCAGGGGAAAACACACCCACACCCCCACTTACCCACTCCCTCCACCCAAGACACCCCCATCGCCCATATATTCGGGAGCTGTGAAATAATACCAACGCTAACTTGCACACGATCCGTCGCTTCCTCAAAGTGATCTCACGGCTACACTGGACGTCTGTGTGTCTCCTTGCAGTGTAAGAATGTAAATAGATGCAACTATGACGTTTTCTTTACGTATGAGAGAAAAAAGGGGAAAGGTAGGTGTGTGTGTGTGTGTGTGTGTGTGTGTGTGTGTGTGTGTGTGAGTGTGCGTGTGTGGACTGCTCACACACCAGGGGTGGCTCCTCCACCTCCTCTCTATTAACCAGAGTGGAATCAAAAACCTTCGCGTCTCATTTGATTCTCTTGGCATCATCATCACCTCCTCCTCCTCTCTTCAACCTTCCCTCTCCGTCCGCCGTTATGTTGCTGCTCTGTCTCCTGACGAACTCCGATCTCAACCCATTCCAAGAACACCTCTCTGACATTCGTCCTTCTCTCCCTTCCAGCATGATAATTTACACCCACATATTGTATACACAAAGGCCATTAACACCTTCAAAATCAAGGTTAGATATATACTTCGTCGAAGAAGTTTTACCCTTCATTCCTGCCAAGCGATCCATCTTTAAATCTGGACAACCCAATTACCCTCCTCACTTTTGCTTCATACGGAGCTCACTCTCTCGTAGAAATCTCAAAACGTTCATCACACACGACAGCATCCCCTCTTTTTCCCCCCTGAAACCATAGTTTCCCCCAGTGAAAAAAAAAAAGAAAAGTCATCCATTTGCTTTGTAGGTATCTTTTCCTTGCTTTCTAAGTATCTTTTCCCACTACTTTACAAACGACACTTGCGAAGGACACTGTAGAAAGGTCCCTATTTTTGGCACTTAACTCCCACGTCTACTCAATGGCAGAAAAGAATAATAGTGTTGACCCCGTTTTTTCCCGTTTTCCCCTTGGCAGTTCGCCTCTTGCTCCAGGGACGTTTTGAACAAGATCTAAACTGGCTTGTCAAGTATAGACACACATCTTGAACACATGGAAAAATAATATGTACTTAAAGATTCGGGTGGCAGGCGTGTACTACCATGGAAAACGGTACCATGGAAAACGTACAGAAAATGTGGATTGGGAGACAAAGAGGTTACTTACCATTCCCACAATCATGGCACAGGGGCTGGATCCTGGAAAAAAAATGACAGGATTGAAATTAGAAAAAAATACAGAAATTAAAAGTTTTAAAAAATATATACGAAAATAAAAAGTGTACAAAAATAAAGTAATAAAACTAAGGATGATTAATATGGAAGATTTGTATCAACTGATAACTGACACATGTGTGACCCTTGACCTGAAGGTATTAATGGTCTTGACATTAAATATACGTGGAGGTTATCTATCCCTTTGTTTATACCACTATAAAAAATGAGAAAAGAAAAAAAATTGGCTTACTTTATCCCACTGTTTATACCACTATAAAAAAGATTAGAAAAAAATTTTTGGCTTACTTTATCTTATTGTTTATACCACTATAAAAAAAATTGGAAAAAAGAAGAAAAAATATAGCTTAATTTATCCCACTGCTTATACCACTATAAAATAAACTGAAAAAAAGAGAAAAATTTTGGCTTACTTTATCCCACTGTTATACCGCGATAGAAAATGAGAAAAAAAGAAATATGGATTACTTTATCCCACTGTTTATACCACTGCAAAAAAAACTGGGAAAGAAAAAAAATTGGCTTACTTTATCCCACTGTTTATACCACTATAAAAAAAATTGGAAGAAAAAAAAATTGGTTTAGTTTTGCCGTTCCATTTTCCTTTTCCACTATCTTCATACCGATGTTTCTGGTCACCGAGTGTCTGCCTAAAGTCCACGAACATTCTTGTGTTATATTGCTCGAAATTGTTCCTAACATCTTGAAAAAACTTACATTGGATCCCCACAGAGTCTGAGCGTTTTCTATGAAGGAGATTTTGTTTTTTGTTTTAATTCTATGTTTACTGAAGTGATACTCAAAAAATTCTTCGGTTTATATATATATATATATATATATATATATATATATATATATATATATAGAGAGAGAGAGAGAGAGAGAGAGAGAGAGAGAGAGAGAGAGAGAGATAACTAGTTAGACAGAGAGATAGATAGATAGGTAGAGAGAGAGATATATATATATACCTTGGCGTAAGCTAGGTGCCCATTTCTTTCGACTAACCCGAAGGGAAGGAAGAACAGCTGGGTTGACTGTGGACCGACTGCCGCAAAAACCAGGATTCGAACCTATGCGGCCTCGATCCTATGCGGCCCGTGAATGCGTCATGGTCAGCAACGCTAACCGCCACGCCACGGAAGCACACCCATGTCAGTGTATAGAGCCTCGCGAAGATGCCTTAACAGCAGTTGTTAAATATGATAACGAGATGGAACGACAGAGGAGTGATTACGTAAGAGGTCGTTAGAGGATTGGGGGGGGGTTGGTTGGTTGGTTGGTTAAGTAATTAGTCTACTACTAATCAAGGGATTTAATCTCAACTGAATGATACCATAAGTGTGTGTTGATTTTGAACACTAAATTATTTATTAATTTATTTTATTGTTTTCTTTGCTAAAACACGTTATGAAAGTGATACCATAAGTTTGTGTTGATTTTGAAATACTAAATTATTTATTTTATTTTTTTCTTTGCTAAAACACGTTATGAAAGATGTACTTTCGTTGATCAGTCAATTCAATTTATTAATACATATAGATATTGCTCTCCAACAGCGTGTGCAGGCCAGAGGATGATAAAATGCCACTTTGGCTAAAATGTTACCCATGAAAGTTTTGGGAAAAAAAAAAAATTAAATCTATTTGTCCTGTGGATCCTGACTTGGTAACAGTTGCCTGTCTGCTCTCTGTCTCCCGCTTAGGTACGACCCTTGAGCACGACGGTACGACCCTTGAGCACGACGGTACGACCCTTGAGCACGACGGTACGACCCTTGAGCACGACGGTACGATCCTTGAGCACGGCGATGCGATCATTCAACAGGACTTTACGAACAAGGATCGTACCGTCGTGCTCAAGGGTCGTACCGTCGTGCTCAAGGATCGTACCATCGTGCTCATGGATCGTACCGTCGTGCTCATGGATCGTACCCCCCACTGTGCAAAAGGAGAGTGAAACAGCCAAACCTTTTAATTTGGACGATAACCCTTGTCTCATATAACTAAACTCCATCCATATCACAGATAGCGTGGACTCTAGTAAATGAAATACTTTGGCTAGATGGCTTTAACACACACACACACACACACACACACACACACACACACACACACACACACAGAACCTCTCCCGTGAATTACCTGCAGAAAATAACATGACTACCCACAACAGATTAAACCGACTGGGTCCTAAAATTCTCTAGTCCATTCGCACGGATTTTCAAAAATCCGGAATTGATAAGATCTAAGGGACAGTGGTCTTACGCGAGGGACATATACATCTGGAGTGTACATTTCTTACGTTGCGAGTCGTTAACAAAAGGATTTGCGACCGCAAAGTCAAAGTCCTGTCGAATCCATTTATAGGACTGGATCCTCTTGGCATTTCTCATGTCCCACAGGCATATAATAGCGCACGGAATTGAACCCCCCACTTTTTTATTACACAGTGGCTGATATGAATTGATGTTCTCTGAGGCCAGCGCTGGCTGAGTGATGTTCTCTAAGGCTAACGCTGGCTGAGTGATGTTCTTCGAGGCTAACGCTGGCTGAGTGATGTTCTCTGAGGCTAACGCTGGCTGAGTGATGTTCTCTGAGGCTAACGCTGGCTGAGTGATGTTCTCTGAGGCCAGCGCTGGCTGGATGTTCTCTAAGGCTAACGCTGGCTGAGTGATGTTCTCTAAGGCTAACGCTGTCTGAGTGATGTTCTTCGAGGCTAACGCTGGTTGAGTGATGTTCTCTGAGGCTAACGCTGGCCGAGTGATGTTCTCTGAGGCTAACGCTGGCTGAGTGTTGTTCTCTAAGGCTAACGCTGGCTGAGTGATGTTCTCTAAGGCTAACGCTGGCTGAGTGATGTTCTCTAAGACTGACGCTGGCTGAGTGATGTTCTCTGAGGCTAACGCTGGCTGAATGATGTTCTCTGAGGCTAACGCTGGCTGAGTGATGTTCTCTGAGGCTAACGCTGGCTGAGTGATGTTCTCTGAGGCTAACGCTGGCTGAGTGATGTTCTCTGAGGCTAACGCTGGCTGAGTGATGTTCTCTGAGGCTAACGCTGGCTGAGTGATGTTCTCTGAGGCTAACGCTGGCTGAGTGATGTTCTCTGAGGCTAACGCTGGCTGAGTGATGTTCTCTGAGGCTAACGCTGGCTGAGTGATGTTCTCTAAGGCTAACGCTGGCTGAGTGATGTTCTCTAAGGCTAACGCTGTCTGAGTGATGTTCTTCGAGGCTAACGATGGCTGAGTGATGTTCTCTAAGGCTAACGCCGGCTGAGTGATGTTCTCTAAGGCTAACGCTGGCTGAGTGATGTTCTCTAAGGCTAACGCTCTCTGAGTGATGTTCTCTGAGGCTAACACTGGCTGAGTGATGTTCTCTGAGGCTAACGCTGGCTGAGTGATGTCCTCTGAGGCCACTCAATCTACACCACTCTACCCACACTCCCACCTGTTATGTGTTCCTAGAGATGTCAGTCGCTGTCTCACCCCTCATGAGGGAACCTTCAACCCACATTTGCTACCAGGAGACTAGGGTTACTGACGAGGGGGCGTGAGGTCCACCTTCCCTGGGGGAAATAGGAACGGTAGATGGAACACTTGACGAGCGATTGATGTCGACTGCCTTGAGAGAGCAACCACATTAAGGAAATTTAACACTACATGAGGTGGATTTCATGCGTCCCCTTTCATTCACTCTACAGCCACTGACGAAAATCCCTCTCCCCCAATCCATCCCAAGGCATTAGAATGAACTTCGCACCATAACAAGAGACAAGGATGATCCACTCCTGTTAGAGAGGATTCCATTTTTCTTTTTTTTCTTTTTGCCGATAGGAGAGATCGTAGGATCCTCTGTGATCAGGAGTGAAGGCGAAGGATCAAACACCTCGTCTCTATCCATTCTCCACGAGTTGAAACAAAAGGATCTAACACCCTTACACCTCTCCAGTAGCTGAGCCTTTGGATCCAATACCTCTTAACTCTATCATCTATCACTCTTCAGAAGCTGAGATCCAATACCCTTAACTCTATCATCTATCACCCTTCAGAAGCTGAGATCCAATACCCCTTAACTCTATCACTCTTCAGAAGCTGAACCCCAAACAAAAGGATCAAATGCCCTAACCTTGTTCACTTCTTCTCGTACGCTATATAAGAATGTCAGTGGGTCAGACACAGTGATCAATTTGGCCCTGGATGACATTCTAAGTCACGGAGGAGTGTCACAGACAGCCAGAGAAGCGGCCCACCTCCCAAATGCGAGTGGCATATAAATCCACGACTCTCCAATGAGTGACTCTCGCCCCCACACAACAAGGCCAAGTATGGCCACTGGCCTTCAGAAATCGACTCCTCGACCCGGGAGCAGCAGCGTGAGTGATGGCAGGTCATCACGTGTACTTTGGCTCCATTAACAAGTTAAAGATGACTAACATGTACATGATTGACAGAGGCATCACTCCCTGGCCTATTCCATTCAACATAATGGTCGTACACTTATCTAAGGCACAATGTGAAATTACCTTGCCTAATTCTAAACTTATATCCTTTTTTTCTAACTTAGAGTCAGGGACTGACACAAGCATAAGACATAGAAGACAAACAGAGAGAATAAGAGTGTAAAACCTAAGATGAACTGAAAGGAAAGCCAAGCGGAAGACAAGTTATGAATAAGTGATTTTGGACAGGTAACATCTCCATTGACCTTATCACATTTCAGTAAGTAATTCACACGCCCTTTACAACCACTACTTTTTGTATTTGAGAGAGAGAGAGAGAGAGAGAGAGAGAGAGAGAGAGAGAGAGAGAGAGAGAGAGAGAGAGAGGGATGAGAGTTCTTTTTGTGTGGCTGGAGGAGAGAGAGAGAGAGAGAGAGAGAGAGAGAGAGAGAGAGAGAGAGAGAGAGAGAGAGAGCGAGAGAGGTTGGTTGGTGAGGCTTCCATTATCGGATATCTTCGGGTCGAGTCAAGGTCCTGAACCCCCCCCCCCCCCCCCCCCCCCCTGGTTGAGGACAGGATGATAGCTCCAACGCGCGCGGCGGGAGACCAGGTCTCTCTCCCTGACAGAATATGGGATGATGTTTACTCACGATATTTCATTTCTCCCACCACCACCACCAGCACCCCCACCGCCGTTAACTCCACCCCACACACCCTCCCTCTCTCTCTCTCTCTCTCTCTCTCTCTCTCTCTCTCTCTCTCTCTCTCTCCTCCAGCCAAACAAAAGGAACTCTCATCCTCTCTCTCTCTCTCTCTCTCTCTCTCTCTCTCTCTCCTCTCTCTCTCTCCCTTTCTCTCTCTCTCTCTCTCTCTCTCTCTCTCTCCGCGAGAGAAAGTGACCCGCCCACCTGCACACCCCCCGCCGGTCACTTGCCCACCTGCACACCACAGACAGCCACTTACCCACCAGAGAGAGAGAGAGGGAGTCGCTTGCCCACCTACCCCACCAGAGACAGCCCCATGCCCACTTCTCCGCCACGAATAACAGACAAACGAGGACACGCTTAACGAACCAACGTCACCAACGCTCTGGTCAAGAGATCCAAAAAAAAGTTTCGTTGAACACCAAAAGATGAACTCGTTAACACCTACACAAAAACAAGTCGTTAAACACGTCCACTCGATCATTTACTTCAACCCCTGGGTGACAAAATCGTTGTCTGACTAATTCCCCTCCTTACACACACACACACACACACACCCTCACCTCCCAACCGATGATGGCTGTAGGAGGCTACAAGTCGCGCGCGAATCGCGAAAGGAGAAACTACACCACAGATCACGACTCTCCCAAGACACAATTGGTCTGACTCAGTTGATGGCCAAACTTCAGTCACCGGAGATGGGGCAAAGATTACAAATATTCTCTCTTCCTTCCCCATTCCTCCCCAAAGAGGATTAAGTATGTAATCCCCCCTCACTCCCACCCATTACTTATAACCAATCATAAGCATTATAAGTGAGCTATGAGCCCTTGAATCACACGTGAATGTATTCGGAGGAACAGAGATATTAAAGGGATTATATTATTTTAAATATAATTTCTCATGCTGGATGAGGGAAGATGACAATTGTTGAATCGAGGATGATCTATTAATCTCTGGCGTCGAAGAATTAATAGTGATCATAACGGAGTCTATATGTGGGGAATTTAATCACAATTTGGCTATCAAATGCCAAAGGAGTTCGTGAAAGGTCAATGAATTCTTCTATAGCTGTAATGACGGTGATATACACACACACACACACACACAGACACACGACGCACATATATACACACACACACACACACACACACACACACACACACACACACACACAACACAGACACATTATATATATACATATATATTTAATTTAATTTGTTTATGGATGGGGTTGTTAGGGAGGTGAATGCAAGAGTTTTGGAAAGAGGGGCAAGTATGAAGTCTGTTGGGGATGAGAGAGCTTGGGAAGTGAGTCAGTTGTTGTTCGCTGATGATACAGCGCTGGTGGCTGATTCATGTGAGAAACTGCAGAAGCTGGTGACTGAGTTTGGTAAAGTGTGTGGAAGAAGAAAGTTAAGAGTAAATGTGAATAAGAGCAAGGTTATTAAGTACAGTAGGGTTGAGGGTCAAGTCATATATATATATATATATATATATATATATATATATATATATATATATATATATATATATATATATATATGAATATGTTTGTGTATGTGTGTGTGTGTGTGTGTGTGTAAAATCAAGAGATATTTCTGTTTTTGTTACGCTTGCATATATCTCTGCGACGAAATCAAGTTCAATAAACTCTATGCGCGTCGTAATCTTAAGGACGCAGTACCTTACAAAAAGGCATTTCCTACACCATCCACCTCGCACATGAAGACGTGTGATCACAAGGCAGTAATGAGGATAAGAAAGCCTCTTCCCCTCTCTCCCTCATCGCCTCGTACAGTGTTGGAACACATGCACGGGAGCGCGGGTATGATAATGCTGGATCGAATAGTATACCAGAAACAAAATGGTCCGTAGAGGCCAGAACCTCTACCGTGGGTCGAAGATACACACAGAGAGAGGGAGAAGAAAACGAGAGAATAGGTCTTTGATTCTCCGACAAGACAATGACCTACTTGAGCCCTCCGCAGAACACTTCGTGGCTCATGAGATGACAACACGCGAATGGATTCGCCACCTGGCAAAGGGAAGAGGAGGAGGTGAGGGTGTGGAGGAGGCAGGACCAGCTGGCTCCCACGTTCAACGTCAGGTGATCAGAGCGGAGGGCCAAAGAGAGACAATTATGTCGTATCGTATTTCGATGGTAAGGGTTTCCAGGCGGGTCGACTGAAGCCACCCCCCCCCCATCAGGAAGTCTTCATGCTAGACTGGAAGAGAGAGAGAGAGAGAGAGAGAGAGAGAGAGAGAGAGAGAGAGAGAGAGAGAGAGAGAGAGAGACGAAGGTGTTGCCACTCATCGTCTTCTGTCCTGGAGTCGCGGGTAGCACTTCGCCTGGAATCGCTTCCAGGCTCTGGGGGTTGGATGTGCCTTAGTATTATAATCAATCGGTTTCTCCTCCAAAAAGAAATAACCAGGTGTAGTCTGGATGCCTCCTGGATGGCGCACTCGAGGCGGTTCTGGACGGAATAATCCGTTCCAGTCCAGAGGCATTTGGATGAAATGAACAGTTCCAGTTTTTAAGGTAACTAGATGAAATAAGTTCCAGTTTGGAGGATGCCAGGATGAAATAAGTTCCAGTTTGGGGGATGCCTGGATGAAATAAGTTCCAGTCTGGGGGATGCCTAGATGAAATGCCCAGTTCCACGTTGTAGACGCCTGGATGGAACATTCTGTTCCAGTTTTGAGTCTTCCTTCCAGTAGTTGTACCATCCCTATTCATCCCAATTCCTGTTAGCACTTCCCCTCCAGGCACCTCCTGACGTGTATGATTTGTTGTGACGACCCTCTCGCCCATTTTCTAAACCATTCTTCGTTTTCTTTTTAGGGGTATAATTTCATGTATTTCTTACTCGTTACTTTTGTGATTTTCCTGATCTGTCTTTTTCCACCTTTTCGTCATTTTCCTTTATTTTAGGTCGCCCTTATTTAGTCTCTCTCTCTCTCTCTCTCTCTCTCTCTCTCTCTCTCTCTCTCTCTCTCTCTCTCTCTCTCTTTCCACCCCCTTTTTTTTTACCTTAAACCTTATACCCTCTTCCCTTAAAGTTCATCATTTCATACCATTATATAAAACATCCAAAATCCTTTCTTACGACTCGCCATGTTATTGCCTCGTCCCTTTACCCACTCTCTCTCTCTCTCTCTCTCTCTCTCTCTCTCGCCTCGCCCGCACGGCCCTTGGCTGGCTCGCCCTTGGCTCCTCCTCCTCCTCCTCCCTTCTCCGCCCTTGCGGAAGCCGGTGGTGTATTTGGTGGCTAAACACTGGCCGAAGATAAACAGTGGGCGCGTCCTCACAGCCCACAAGATCAACAACACCCCCATGATCCGACGGATACCAGCTGGGGCGCCCCCCGACGAAATTCCTGTTCATCTGCAGAAGTTATGCCGGCTCAGACCAGGGGCGCGGTCAAGTTGACCGGCAGCTGGCAGGCGCTGGGAGTCAGGGGAATGAGAGAGAGAGAGAGAGAGACTCAGACTCTCTCTCTCTCTCTCTCTCTCTCTCTCTCTCTCTCTCTCTCTCTCTCTCTCTCTCTCTCTCTCTCTTCCAATCCGTGAATCTATTCTGCCTGCCTAACAGTCTATCTATCTAGCCATCGATCTGTCTTGTCTATCTATCTATCTATCTATCTATCTATCTGTCTATCTATCTACGTACTCTCTCTTTTATATTCTGTCTGGCTGTCTGTCTGTCTGTCTCTCTCTCTCTCACCTTTCTTCCTCTCTCTCTCTCTCTCACCTTTCTTCCTCTCTCTCCCTCACCCCTCTCCCTCACCTCTCGCTCTCTCCCTCACCTCTCTCTCTCCCTCACCTCTCTCTCTCCCTCATCTCTCTCGCTCCCTCACCTCTCTCTCTCACCTCTCTCTCTCCCTCACCTCTCTCTCCCTCACCTCTCTCCCTCTCTCTCTCCCTCACCTCTCTCTCTCACCTCTCTCTCTCCCTCACCTCTCTCTCCCTCACCTCTCTCTCCCTCACCTCTCTCCCTCATCTCTCTCCCTCTCCCTCATCTCTCTCCCTCCCTCTCCATAGCCGGTATTTCTCCGTTTGTGGTCTCCCTGAATGTTTCAAACGTTCAACTTGCGAACCAGTGGGCCCGGAGCAATGTTATGAATGTTTAGCTCCCGCGTGAAGTTAAAGGGAACTATGTGTTTGAGGCCGGAGCCTCCGCTGCCTTGTTGGCCTCTGGTCTTCAGATCTCCGGGTCAGTTTGGCGCCAGGTCAGTCTCCAAGGCTACGTCCAAGTCAAACTCCCACTCTGCGACTGTTTCCAAGGACGCCAGTCGACTGGCTCAAACTACGAGGGAGGGAGGGAGTAACTGGATGGTAACTGTATTGCGGGAGGTTTTGGAGTTGGGTTTGGTATGCACATAGGTACGTGGTCTTGCGTACGTGATGGCGAGTACGTGGGCCTGTGTACATGTGGACTTGCGGACGTGATGACGGGTACGTGGATCTGGGTACGTGGACTTCCGTACGTGGGCCTGTGTACATGTGGACTTGCGTACGTGATGTGTATGTGGACTTGCGTACGTGATGACGAGTACGTGGGCCTGTGTACATGTGGACTTGCGTACGTGATGACGAGTACGTGGACCTGCGTACATCTCTTGCTACTTTCCCTTCCACTGTACAGGTTTTTGAGCTCCTTGTGTGTGTGTGTGTGTGTGTGTGTGTGTGTGTGTGTGTGTGTGTGTGTGTGTGTGTGTGTGTGTGTGTGCGCGCTGGCTTTTGTTTTTGCATTTCTCAAAGTCAAAAGCCTGGTTCCAGAAACTTACAGGTTGTGATCAACTCGCCCCTTACTCTTCTCTCAACCATGAAGGACGAATTCCATGGCATCAGACATATCGCTGTGACTCACTCTTCGTAATTCTGGTATCATCTTTGTTGCCCAGCTCTTTATCTTATCTTTTTTTAAAAACAGATAATAATAATATCTGCTTCTTTGATGCAGTGACCTAAACCCTGGGAATCGTACGCCAGTCTCGACCTAATACAGGAGGCGAGTCTTTTGATCTAATACAGATGGGAGTCCTGTTCTAATACAAGATGAGGAGCAGCTCGCTCACTATTTCCCTCAGCCATGTCACTGCTGCATTCAGTTCTAACACGAACCTTCTGGCTCACCACCATCGCTCGTCTCTGAAGGTTTGGAAGGGGCGGGCGGGCTCTGGCAACAGGTTAGAGTATGTACACAGACGACTTTCTCCTCTCTCTCTCTCTCTCTCTCTCTCTCTCTCTCTCTCTCTCTCTCTCTCTCTCTTTCTCTCTCTCACTTACACACACACAGATTCCTGCAGCTTACTTCTCGCTGGATAACATTCGTCCTGTGGGGGTGTGGGGTGGTGTGTGTGTGGGTGTCTTCTTCTTTCACTGCGTTCCATCCTCATTCCTCAGTAAGCACCTTGGCTGAGGCCTCACCAGTCCATCTCTGGAGGTCTGTCTGAGTCCCCTTGTGAGGCAGTGTAACTCTCCTCACTCTCTACCTCCTCCTCCTCCTCACATCACACCTCGGCATCCTTCGCAACCAAATTCAAGACACGGGTCCAATCCTTCTTGATCTCTTTGTTCTTCGGCTTCCCAAAAGGACTTTCGGAGTCTGGGTAAACTATAAGATGTATGGCTCTGATTACCCTTTTCCTATAGGATTCAAGGAAAAAAAAAAAACGTTATCGTGTTCCTTAACCATCAATAGCGCATTTGTAAACACACGGTCTGGATGGCGAGGCGAAGGTAACAGACTTGGCCAGGGTTCGAGACCCTCTTGAATTAGACGAAGACATTGTCTTGTGGGTGTTCAGGGGTCTTCCATTAATGAAGCGGAACTTCAGGGAATCGTGCGTGTGTGTGTGTGTGTGTGTGTGTGTGTGTGTGCGTGTGTGTGTGTGTGTGTGGAGAGAGAGAGCAGGGGGTGTTACGTGCGTGGAAAAGAGCACCAGTTACAATTACTTATATCATTACTATTATCATAATCTTCTTTCATACTCGATCGGTGTTTCCTCGCGCTAGCGAGGTAGCGCCAGGAACAGACGAAGAAAAAGGCAACACTCGCTCACATCCATTCTCTAGCTGTCATGTGTAAATGCACCGAAACCACAGCTCCCTATCCACATCCAAGCCCCCACAGACCTTTCCATGGTTTACCCCGGACGCTTCAAATTATCATTAAGATTTAGTAGTAGTAGTAGTAGTAGTTCCATGTGTGGCGAGGTGGCGATGGGAATGAATAGGGGCAGACAGTGTGAATTGTGTGCATGGGTATATATGTATGTGTCTGTGTGTGTATATATATGTGTACATTGAGATGTATAGGTATGTATATTTGCGTGTGTGGACGTGTGTGTGTGTACATTGTGTATGGGGGTGGGTTGGGCCATCTCTTTCGTCTGTTCCCTTGCGCTACGTCTCAAACGCGGAAGACAGCGACAAAGCAAAATAAATAGATAAAAAATAAATATAGTAGTAGTAGTAGTAGTTTTTGCTGTTGTAGATATAGCATTAGTAACAGAATAATAGTAATTAAGTGTGTGTGTGTGTGTGTGTGTGTGTGTGTGTGTGAGGCGCAGGAGGCATGAAATTGTCATAAGCACAGTGGAGTGTGCACTGAGGCTCGAGTTAATCACAAATGAGTGGGTGAGCGTCGGGAGACGGCCTGGTTACACCTGCTGAAATGCTACAGTGTGGCTACCTCCACACGGGTCTAGTCAATGCTACAGTGTGGCTAGCTCCACACGGGTCTAGTCAATGAGACAGTTTGGCTAGCTCCACACGGGTCTAGTCAATGAGACTCTGCAACTTATTCATCTCAGGTTTGGCAGCGTTGCCCGTGTACAGGCGGTGGTGGTGGTTCAGACCCTGACGGACCAATCAGAGTTAGGCATACTGACCAACCATCCCACGACATGAACAGCTGGTTGGATCGTTACGGGAGGCAGGGGATCCACTCTCTTTCCATACTTCTCCCGAGTGGCCATACGTAGACTATATCCACCCATGGGTTTACAGGTTACTAAAATACATTTCTTTTTCTTTCCGAAGCACAACTCACTTTCAATACACATGCCTCAATTCCAGAGAAAATGGAGGTTGGTAAGACTACCCACTTACCATTTTCTAGTTCAAAAGTACAATGAACAGTGTACATGATACAAGGTTTCATATATATATATATATATATATATATATATATATATATATATATATATATATATATATACATATATATATATATATATATATATATATATATATATATATATATATATATATATATATAGGAATAATGGGCCATATACGTAAAACCCTGTCCGAAATCAATATTCTAAGGATAATTGATGATAATGGCGCTACAAAACATCTTAACTAGGAACGCCATTCATATACAACCTCTGCACACCCCAGCCATTCAAACTCCTCGCGCGCCCTCAACACTGTGTAAGACGGCGCGCCGCTGGCATTTAAACTACGCGCGCTCCAGACAGTTAAAGCCGGCGCATCGCCGGCATTTAAACTCCTCGCGCGTCCCAGACGCTTTAAGCCTGCGCGCCCCTGGCATTTAAACTCCTCGCGCCACAGACACTTAAATGCCGCGCGCGTGAGGTATTTAAGAACCCAGCGTGGGCCCAGACAGTTAAAGCCTGCGCGCCCCTTGCATTTAAGCTCCGCGCACCTCAGACACTTAAAACTCCGCGCGCCTCGGGCATTTAAATTCCATGCGCCTAATCCATTTAAACTCCGCGCATCCCCCTCAAACACTTTAAATAAGCGTGCCCCAGACATTTACACTCCTTAACCGAAGACATTTAAACTCCACACGTCGCAGAAATTATAAACTCGTCGTGCTCCAGGCATTTAAACTCGAGCAAGCAGGCGTTAGCGACATGGTGTCGTTCATACATAATTGATTAGTACAGGCGATGTATGTGTGTGTGTGTGTGTGTGTGTGTGTGTGTGTATGTGTGTATGTGTGTGTGTGGGCGCGCGCGCGGGCTGAGAGAAAGGTACAGCGCAGTGGAATGAAGACGAACCTCAGAAGACCATTTCGAAGACTACGTCTGTAGTATAGAAAGGTTCTTCAACAAGTGAACAATGGTGGTAGATATCGGTGAGAGAGAACACATTCACGGGCCGGCCCGCCTGGGGTCGAGCGCATAGGTTCGAATCCTGGTTAGAACAGTCGGTCCACAGTCAACCCAGCTGTTCATCCTCCCTTGGAGCTGCTCGATAAATTGGAAACCTGGCTTAAGCTAGGTTATGGTATATCGAGGATTCACACTCTGTGGGTATATGTTTAAGAATTTCTGTGGCGAGAGCACTGCTCTTGTGGAAGCAAATAGATAGATTTTGGCAGATGCGTCTGAGATAGACAGGACAACTCTCTCCAGGGGCGTCTGTGTCTCCAAGGCTGCGCGACACAGAGAAAGAGAAAGAGAGAGAGAGAGAGAGAGAGAGAGAGAGAGAGAGAGAGAGAGAGAGAGAGATCCCCCCTTCACTAGATATGTGAACTCTGCTTCGTCCTTGGATGATGACACAGCCCTCCCTCCCTCCCTCGCCAAAGGTGCTTCCCTCCCTCCTCCTCCTCCTCCTCCTCCTCCTTTTTTTTTTTCCTCTCTTTTTCCACTCGTGATGTGACCTCGGGCGGAAGGAGTCCAGCAAGACCAGCACATACACACACACACACACACACACACACAATCCAGTACCATGATTTGTGAGAAAGTTGTGATACAACACTTTGATACGAGATGGGAACACATTCGCTGCTGCGTGATCAGATTGTGCGAGCCCCTCTCTAGAGTGGATATGCTCTTTATTGACCACTTTCTCTTTATCAGTCACTTTCTCTTTATCGGTCACTTTCTTTATTGGTCACTTTCTCTTTATTAGGCACTTTATCTTTCTCTTTATTGGTCATTTTGTCTATTTTTCTCTTTATTGGTCACTTTCTCTATTTTTCTCTTTATTGGTCACTTTCTCTATTTTTCTCTTTATTGGTCACTTTCTCTATTTTCTCTTTATTGGTCACTTTCTCTATTTTTCTCTTTATTGATCACTTTCTCTATTTTTCTCTTTATTGGTCACTTACTCTTTATTTTCCCTTTATTGGTCACTTTCTCTATTTTCCTCTCTATGTGTCACTTTCTCCAACAGATTGTGTTTTGTGGGGTCACCTTCTCTGGCACTGAGAGTGCCCGTTAGTTACTTCCTCCCACAAACGCACTAGTTAACTCACCACCTACAAACAACAGTAGGTTAGTCACCTTCTCCAACAAACAAAATATCAGTTGGTCTCGTTCTCCAACAAAAACAGTTTGCTTATCTGTAACTCTCTCCAACAAACACACTGGTGACTTGCCACTCTCTCCAACAAACACACTGGTGACTTGCCACTCTCTCCAACAAACACACTGTTGACTTGCCACTCTCTCCAACAAACACACTGGTGACTTGCCACTCTCTCCAACAAACACACTGGTGACTTGCCACTCTCTCCAACAAACACACTGGTGACTTGCCACTCTCTCCAACAAACACACTGTTGACTTGCCACTCTCTCCAACAAACACACTGGTGACTTGCCACTCTCTCCAACAAACACACTGGTGACTTGCCACTCTCTCCAACAAACACACTGGTGACTTGCCACTCTCTCCAACAAACACACTGTTGACTTGCCACTCTCTCCAACAAACACACTGTTGACTTGCCACTCTCTCCAACAAACAAACTGTAGAGCTGTCACTCTCTCCAACAAACTGGTAGTTTTTTCACTCTCCAACAAACTGGTAATCTGTCACACTCTCCAACAAACAAACAGTCGTTAGCTCCCTCTCTAGGGACGCAAAAGCTGTCACTTTCACCACTTCCCCAACACATGCCTCCCCCCCCCTCTCTCCCTCATCATCCTCCAACAAACAAACCATTTGTATATATCTGTTAATTTTCCCGAAGTGGAACTCCGGTACTGATACCCTGTTCCTCGCCTCTGTTAGCGTCCTCCGCTGGTGGACAGAGAGGGAGAGCCGTGTGTGTGTGTGTGTGTGTGTGTGTATGTGTGTGTGTGTGTGCGTGTGTGTGTGTGTGTGTGTGTGTGTGTGTTACGGTATGGGAGAGGAGAAAAAAAGAGAGAACACACGCTGACGCAAGCTTTGAAAAAAGTTCTGTTGGCGAAAATAACTTTGGCGTGTTAGACACACACACACACACACACACACACACACACACACACACACACAGGCGCTGCATGACGACAGAGGAAAGGGAATCTATTCGACCCCCTCCCCCCCCACCTATGTGTTTCGAGACGATATAATCATATTCGAGTTCATAATTACCTTCCCAAATTACCTTTAACAATATATCTATCATCTCCTGTGTCTTGGATAACTCCACTCTGGAGGCAAGGCAATATATATATATATATATATA
Source organism: Panulirus ornatus (assembly GCF_036320965.1). Taxonomy (NCBI): domain Eukaryota; kingdom Metazoa; phylum Arthropoda; class Malacostraca; order Decapoda; family Palinuridae; genus Panulirus; species Panulirus ornatus. The sequence goes on from NC_092232.1 coordinate 50,972,050, forward strand.
TATATATATATATATATATATATATATATATATATATATATATATACATATATATATATATATATATATATATATATATATATATATATATATATATATATATATATATATATATCAGCTGACTTATATTTCTCTCTTGTGTCTCCCCTGATGATGTGATTATTACACGAAAGTGCACTTGGGAACTTTTCGCGTTTCATTTTCCCCGTGGACTCATAGGAATATATATATATATATATATATATATATATATATATATATATATATATATATATATATATATATATATATATACACGGTAACTGAGTTATTATAAGAAATCGAATGATCTGCTGAGACGAACAGGCGTTGATAAAGAAAGATTAATTTCCAGGTGTGGTAAGGGTCGTGGGGGTAGCGGGTGTGTTTGAGAACCATTTGAGGACAGTCACAGTCTTGAGAAAATGACCAGCGAATGAAAGGAAAGAAGAAAATGAATGAAAGGAAAGAAATGAATGAAAGGAAAAAGGAGAATGAATGAAAGGAAAGAAGAAAATGAATGAAAGGAAAGAAATGAATGAAAGGAAAAAGGAAAATGAATGAAAGGAAAGAAGAAAATGAATGAAAGGAAAGAAGAAAATGAATGAAAGGAAAAAAGAAAATGAATGAAAGGAAAGAAGAAAATGAATGAAAGGAAAAAAGAAAATGAATGAAAGAAAAAAAATGACTGAAAGTTTCAAAGAAAATGAATGAAAGGAAAAAATGACAGGAAAAAAGAAAATGAATGAAAGGAAAAAAGAAAATGAATGAAATGTGCAAGAGGTTTAAAGGGAAAAAAATATCCAAAATGATTTATGAATATCATTTGACGTGATCGAAGGAGGAGATGTATGATTGGCATGGCGGTTAGTGTTGCTGACTATGACGAAGCCGTTACAGCCCGCCCGGGTTCGAGCCTGCATAGGTTCGAGGCTTTAGAGTGCAGAGTAAAGGTTTTCAATTACTATTGGTATACAATACTTCATATATGTAGGTGGGGTAAGGAAGGTGGTCGTAGAGGGAAGGGCCGTGGATAGGATTGAGAAGACATGAAAAAGCGAAAAAGGAAGAATGATATGATGCAGTTATGTGCAGATGATGCACTTGTGATAAAATTGAAAATGGACTAGTGGCTATTTCGCAGCGAATGGTTCAATAACACACTGGAGGCTATGTTAATATATATATATATATATATATATATATATATATATATATATATATATATATATATATATATATATATACAGTTACCATCGATATGGCACAGGATAACCATACATACTCCCAGGGTTCGAACCCGGCCCTTGATGTTGTGTGTATAAACATCTTCACAAGGCCATATAGGGGAATGGGTCTATGTGTCCTGGTCAACTCATGCAGGTGTTGAGGTGGGGTGGGAGGGGAGGCGTCAGCGCTTGGCGAGGTAGTCGTGATGAAGGTGGGAAGGCATTGGCCAGCTCTCCTGGGTTGGGGTTATTTACCCACACAGGAAACCTTACCCCCACCTCATCCCCCAACCCCACACTCATTAACACTCACGAATCCGATGGGGTCTTCATCATCACAGTTTAGGCTCAGGGGTTTATCTTTTGCCCCTCTCTCTCTCTCTCTCTCTCTCTCTCTCTCTCTCTCTCTCTCTCTCTCTCTCTCTCTCTCTCTCTCTCTCAGCTCTAAAAGGAGAGAAAAAAGATAGAGAAAGAGAGATAGAGATTGGGTGATGTGTATATATATATATATATATATATATATATATATATATATATATATATATATATATAGATAGATAGATAGATAGATAGATAGATAGATAGAGAGAGAGAGAGAGAGAGAGAGAGAGAGAGAGAGAGAATCATGAGGTGGTAATATAGAGCCAGCCTCCCTCCTGAATCCTCTTCCAGCCTTCAGAATATGAGGGGAGAAGGGTTAACCAGGGGGGGGAGGGGGACGGGGGGGGTGTAGGTGGCCGCCAGCACCATGTACTCTCCCTAACCACCCTTCCCTACGGGGTGGAAAAAAAAAAGAGAGAGAGAGAGCGCGCGCGAGCCCAAGTCACATGTGAACAGGTTTGCCCTCGACCCTTGCCCTCCACGCCAGAGGGAGAGAGAGAGAGAGATGGCTATGGCTTGCTTGGAAATCAATCTCTCTCTCTCTCTCTCTCTCTCTCTCTCTCTCTCTCTCTCTCTCTCTCTGTCTCTCTCTCCTACGTCCCTTTGAGAAGGGCGCTGTAAGGCCATTTTATCCTCTCCCTGATATAAACAGGGAGGTGATGCAGGGGTGTGTGTGTGTGTGTGTGTGTGTGTGTGTCTCGCCACATCATCTCTCTCTCTCTCTCTCTCTCTCTCTCTCTCTCTCTCTCTCTCTCTCTCTCTCTCTCTCTCTCATGACGCCTGGATACTCCAGTAATATTCCTCTGAGTCGGTCTTGTTACATTTCAGTTCAGGAAACAAAAATGGAATTTTCTTTTTCTTATACTCAGCCTCTAACTTTTCCTCCAACACCCCCTGTAACTCTTCCTCCAACACCCCCTGTAACTTTTCCTCCAACACCCCCTGTAACTCTTCCTCCAACACTTCCTCCAGCACTACCTGTAACTTTTCCTCCAACACTTCCTGCAACACCTCCTCCAACACGTCCCCTCCAACACTCCCCGTAACTTTTCCTCCAACACTCCCCGTAACATTTCCTCCAACACTCCCAGTAACTCTTCCTCCAACACTCCCAGTAACATTTCCTCTAACACTCCCTGTAACTCTTCCTCCAACACTCCCAGTAACTCTTCCTCCAACACTCCCTGTAACTCTTCCTCCAACACTCCCAGTAACTCTTCCTCCAACACTCCCTGTAACTCTTCCTCCAACACTCCCAGTAACTCTTCCTCCAACACTCCCTGTAACTCTGCCTCCAACACTCCCAGTAACTCTTCCTCCAACACTCCCTGTAACTCTTCCTCCAACATTCGATGTAACTTTTCCTCCAACACTCCCTGTAACTCTTCCTCCAACACTCCCAGTAACCTCCTCCAAAACTCGACGTAACTTTCCTCCAACACTCCCTGTAACTCTTCCTCCAACTATTCCTCCAACCCATCCTCCAATACTCCCTCCAACCCATCCTCCAACACTCCCTCCAACTCACCCTCAAACACTCCCTCCAACCCATCCTCCAACACTCCCTCCAACCCATCCTCCAACACTCCCTGTAACTCTTCCTCCAACTGTTCTTCCAACCCATCCTCCAATACTCCCTCCAACCCATCCTCCAATACTCCCTCCAACCCATCCTCCAACACTCCCTCCAACCCATCCTCCAACACTCCCTCCAACCCATCCTCCAACACTCCCTGCACCTCTCCCTCCAGCTTCCCGTCTGGTGAATGGGACCTTACAGACTCTATAAACTTCTTACTGACGGTGTTTCTGCTTTTATAGAGAATGGGATGTAGGGAGAGTGCTGCTAATACCGCCTCCCTCCCCTATTACATGGGGCGTAAGGACCAGGCGGAATGGGGCGTTCCATACATCCCTCATATGCATCTGTCCCTTCGTCTCTGCCACAGTTTAAAAAGAAAGAAAACCAGAGATCCGAGGGATATAGTCAAATAATATGTGGACAAAGACAGGGTGTGGGTGGGTTCCTGGGCACGTGGGCTGTCGTATGGCAAGATCCCCGGCCCAGTAGGAGAGTCACTTAGTCTCCTTTAAATCATCTATCGCCTGCTTGTATGAGGCTTATGACGTTTAACCGTGGGATTTCAATTTGAAGGTAGATCGTTCAGTATCCTCAGCGAAACAATGGAATAAAACCCGTGGAAAAGATAACTTGAAGCAAAATGGGTTCATTCCATTTTTTGAGACTCGAGAAATGAAATTGAATAATGATAATACCCTTACACACCAAAAAAAACTCAAGTAACTTTTTCTTTTCTTCTCTTTTTTTTTCCCTCTCTCTCCCTGGGGGATCCAAAAACACGACTTGTTTAAAAAAAAAAAAAAAAACGCAAGGAAATAATCCTTTGGAACGGAGGTGTTATAAATAACTTTTGATGATGACCACAGCATAAAGCAGATGGCACTGACATCATCGCAATATAAATGTAATGACCGAATTAAGACGAGGTTGTCGCCTACACTCGAACAAAATCCAACGCTGACTTTACACAATGCTCACGCCCTCCGCCAGGTGATCGGGCTAATCACACTTGTACAGGGCATCAGAAATCGGCTTGTGGTTTCCCTCCTTACCAGCCATCCTACAAACCCAAACCACACCACCACACACCCACCTCCTCCTCCTCCTCCCCTCCTGTAGATTTACATATAAATGTGATGACTCCACATGATGGAGAGAGGAAAAAATGATAGAAATCTCGGGGTCTTCACAGAGAGGGAGGGAGCGTGAGGGAAGGAGGGAGGGAGGTCGGGTATGATTGCCGCAAAACATGGCATCACAAAACCTCTAATCCGTACCCACCCAACCGCGCCAGACCCCACGACCACCTCCTCTGTCTGAGAGGGAGGGACCCAGCGGAGGGAGGAGGTGGTTGGTTGGTTGGTTAGGGTGAGGCTTAGGGAGAAGAAGGGTGAGGCGAGGCCACAGCAAAGGGGGAAGGGAGGTAAAACAGGGTGAGGGGCAAGGGTGGGTGGGATGTGGTGGCTAACAGGGGGCGTAAGGGATGATAAGAGAGGTGCAAAGAAAACAAGATGAGGGAGAGAGAGAGAGAGGAGAGAGGAAAATGGGACGGGGTTAGGCGAGTGGGGAGCCTAAGGAGGTGTATATATACACACACACTGAGAGCCAAAAAAAAAAAATATAGAATATGGTTTTGAAATGCAGTAAAGGAGAGAGAGAGAGAGAGAGAGAGAGAGAGAGAGAGAGAGAGAGAGAGAGAGAGAGAGAGAGAGAGAGAGAGGACGGGTTGTTAGCGCGTAGATAACGTCATAAAAATAGCTCCCTCTCCTAATTGATAACACTTTGATTATTCAAATTACTGGGCGCTGCAGAATACACACTCCCTCGAGTCGCAATTGGCGCGTGGACGCGAGGGTCACGTTCTTCAAGAAAGGAAGGCAGACCGTAAGACGCTTCGACGTATGATTCTTGTATCGTATAATTCAAACTCCAGTTACTCATCTCCAAGCAGAGACTATAATTCAAGAAGTGTGTGTGTGTGTGTGTGTGTGTGTGTGTGTGTGTGTGTGTGTGTGTGTGTGTGTGTGTGTGTGTGTCACGAGGCAGACATGTGACTATCATGGACGAACTCTCCTCTCGGCCCACGAAGGAATATTATCCCAGCAGAGGGACGGTTTGCTCAAGCGCTTTCCAAATAACGTGTGGGAATACACGAAAGCGCTCGAGCGAATTTTCCTGTTTTGCTTTTCCTTCGTGGTCTACAAGTTCACACACACACACATATACACACACACACACATATATTCGCCGTTCCTTTCGTTAGCGAGGTAGCGCCAGGAAAAGACGAAGAAAAAGGCCACATCCGTTCACACTCAGTCTCCAGCTGTCATGTGTAAATGCACCGAAACCACAGCTCCCTATCTACATCCAGGCCCCAACAGACCTTTCCATGGTTTACCGCGGACGCTTCATATGTCCTGGTTCACATTCTGGAAACTCAAAAAGAAAGGATCACAAAACTTTCGATCCATGTACGCAAATAACTTGTAATGAATAGATAATTAAGTGGCCATACATATTCAGTTTAAATAGTTATTCGAGCAGTAAAGGATTATTCATTTCTGTTAACGAATATGTTTCTTCTCATTTGCCTTATCACAGATACATGTAGCTATATGTAGGTTATTGTGGTATGGTGAGGTGGTATAGTGTAGTGGTGGCGTTAACGGTGTGACACTATGGTATAAGGAGGTGGTGTACTGTGGTATTGTGGTATGGCTGTGTGGTGGTGGCGGCGATAACAAGTGTGGTATTGTGGTACGGCAAGATGGAAGTTGTACTGGTGGCGCTAACGGTGTGGTATTTGTGGTATGGTTGTGAGGTGGCGGTGGTGAAGCTAAAAAGGTGTGTGGTATAGTGAGGTGGTATAGCAATGGCGTTAATGTAGTAGTGTATATATATATATATATATATATATATATATATATATATATATATATATATATATATATATATATATATATATTGGAAAGGATCACAATTTTGCGCGTGATCAAGATATTCCTATGAGTCCACGAGGAAAATGAAACACGATAAGTTCCCAAGTGCACTTTCGTGTAATAATCACATCATCAGGGGAGACACAAGAGAGAAATATAAGTCAGTTGATATACATCGAAGAGATGAAGCTAGGACGCCATCGTCTCTTCGATGTATATCAACTGACTTATATTTCTCTGTTGTGTCTCCCCTGATGATGTGATTATTACACGAAAGTGCACTTGGGAACTTATCGTGTTTCATTTTCCCCCGTGGACTCATAGGAATATACTTGATCACGTGCAAAATTGTGATCCTTTATATATATATATATATATATATATATATATATATATATATATATATATATATATATATATATATATATCCCCCCTTCTCTCTCTCTCTCTCCCCTCTCTCTCCCCTCTCTGTCTCCCCCTACAGGTGGGGTGGATGCGGGCGGACACACAGACCATCCTGAGCCTGCACAAGAAGGTTATCACTCACAACACAAGAATATCCGTCACTCACAACGAGCCCAGGACCTGGAACCTTCATATCCGGATGGTGAGCGCTGCTGACCCTCGTCTTGGCTGCGTGACCTGGGCTGCTGCTGCATGACCTGTGGGGCTACTGCTGCATGATCTGGGCTACTGCTGCATGATCTGTGGGGCTGCTGCTGCTGCATGATCTGTGGGGCTACTGCTGTTGCATGACCTGTGGGGCTACTGCTGTTGCATGACCTGTGGGGTACTGCTGCATGATCTGGGCTACTGCTGCATGATCTGTGGGGCTGCTGCTTGCATGATTTTGGGGTCTGTGTTTCATACCCGTGGGGGTGGTGTGCTGCCTGACCTGTGGGGCTATGTGTTTCATGGGCCCGGGCTACTGCTTTCATGATCTGGGTTGCTGCATGATTGGGCCCACTGTGCAGATCTGCGGTACTGCTGCATGATCTGCGGTCCCGCTGCCTGGGCCCGTGGGGGTATCTGCTGATGACCTGTGGGGTGCTGCTGCATGATCTGTGGGGCTGGGGCTGCTGGCATGCCCGTGGGGCTCTGCTGTCTGCCTGACCTGGGCTTTCTGCTGCATGATCTGGGCTCCCGCTGCATGATTGCGGTACTGCTGCCAAAATTGTGGGGCTCTGTGCATGATTTTGCCCGGGCCTTTCTGCATGGGCCTGTGGGGTACTGTGCCAAAGACCTTGTGTCTGCTGATGACTGTGGGGGGTACTGCTGGATGACCTTTCTGTTTCTGATTGGGATCTTGCCGGGTACTGCTGATGATCTGGGCTACTGCTGCTGATCTTTGGGGGTACTGCTGCATGTTTGGGGTTATGCTGATGACTGGGTACTGCTGGGATGGCCTGTTGGGGGGTGCCCGTGGGGGCCCGATGCATGACCCGTGGTTTCTACTGGGTGCATGGCCTGGCTTGCGCTGCTGCTGATTGGGTATTTCTGAGACCCGTGGGGCTGTTTCTGCTGCCTGAACCCGTTTTCTGTCTGCTGCATTTACCTGTGGGGATGTTTATGACCTGTGCTGTTCTGCTGCAAAGACCTGTGTTTTCTGCTGCATGACCTGTGTTACTGCGGTGAAAGACCCGTGCTCTCTTCTGCATACCCGTGTTTTGCTGCATGACTTGTGTTACTGCTGATGATTTTGGGGTTTTGGTGCTTTCATGATTGGGGTTATGGTGCATTTATGTGGGGTTTTGGGCATGACCCGCTGCATGGGCCCGTGTTATGTGTGATGATCTGTGCTACGGGTGCATGACCTGGTGGGGCTGTTTTCTGCATGACCTGTGGGGCCCGCTGCTTATGACCCGTGTTCCCGCGCTGCTGACCCGTTTGCTCTGTGTGTGTCGTGTGTTTTGGGGGTTTTGTTGTGTGTGGGGTTGTGTTTCCTGGTTTCTCTCTTTCTTTTGTTATGTGTGCTTTGAAGCTGATACCTTGGGTAGTGCAAAAACCTGGGGGTAGTTATTGTGTTTTTTGGGTTTTCCCGGGCTTTTGGTTCTGGGTTTTTTTTTTTTAAAGCTAAAAAAACCTTTTTGCCAAAAAGTGTTCAAAATCGGGGTAAAGCCTTTTACCTTCCCAAAATGGCAAACCTTTTCTGCTATATTTTGGTTCTTCATATTCAAACCGTGTTTTCGATGTTTAATCCCAACCACCCTCAACCCCTCCCAACTCCACCCAACCGGGACGCCCAGGGTGTTTTTTTTTTTTTTTTTTTTTTTTTTTTTTTTTTTTTTTTTTTTTTTTTTTTTTTTTTTTTTTTTTTTTTTTTTTTTTTTTTTTTTTTTTTTTTTTTTTTTTTTTTTTTTTTTTTTTTTTTTTTTTTTTTTTTTTTTTTTTTTTTTTTTTTTTTGGGGGGGGGGGGGGGGGGGGGGGGGGGGGGGGGGGGGGGGGGGGGGGGGGGGGGGGGGGGGGGGGGGGGGGGGGGGGGGGGGGGGGGGGGGGGGGGGGGGGGGGGGGGGGGGGGGGGGGGGGGGGGGGGGGGATAAATACTGACTTAAGTCCATTAATTCCTCGCCCTCCTCCCGCGCTCCCTGGGTTGAGGAGCGCGAGAGGAGTCGCATAGCAAGATGATCCGTGAGGTAGAGCTCGAAGGAAGGAAGGGAGGGAGGGAGGGAGGGAGGGAGGGAAAAAGGGGGAAGGGGGGGACCTTAATAAAAATATTGGACCTAGGATAATGCTGACCTTAGCGATAAATGCTACCCCAGTGATACAGCGACCCTTTTAAAATCATCTGACCCAAGATACATGCGACCTTAGCGATAATTGGCCTTGAGATACATGCTGACCTTAGAGAAAATGTGACCCTTTTTAAAATAATGTGACCTTTAAAATACGCTACCCTTTTAGATACAGTGCCTTTGAGAAATGCTGACCCTTAGAGAAACAAGGACCTGGGTATATCATGAGCAATCAACGGGTTTGAAATGTTTTTGTAAAACCTGGCTCATGAGACAGAACACCTCGGGGAAACAACCCCAATTATCATTTACTCTTAACCGAACAATCGTCATGAAAAATTTTTATTTTTTTTTTTCTGTAAAATAAGAACCCCTAAAGGTTTAACCAACAGTTCTAAAAAAGAAAAAAAAGATTTGCATTCCTCTATAAAAGATGGTATTCCTTCAGGATTTTTATCTATCATATACACCAGACCTCCAAAAAAAATTCTTCAACACTCCTAAAATATTTCGTATTCCTTCAAGATATTTATCCATCATACACCAGACCTCCAAAAAAAATCTTAAACACTCCTAAAATATTTCGTATTCCTTCAAGATATTTATCCATCATACACCAGACCTCCAAAAAAAATTTTCAACACTCCTAGAAATCTCCAACACTCTTAAAAAAATTCGCTTTCCTCCAAGATTTTTTTCTATCTATCATTCATCAGACCTCCAGAAATCTAACCACCACTCCAAAGACAAATTGGCACTCCTCGAAGATTTCTTAATCTATCATACACCAGACCTCCTAAAAATCCCCATCACTCCTCGAAAAATTCACGGTCCTCCAAGATTTTCTTTATCTACCATACATCAGACCTCCAAAAAAAAAAAAATCTCCAACGCTCCTAAAAAAATTTTTTTCTTCGCATTCTTGCAAGATTTTCACCCCTCGTATTTTTCAGCCCACGTTACTACACCTATGCCATGACTCCTTTCAGTAAAACTTCAATAGATTCCCTGAGCTATTGTGACTTCAATGATAAAAAAATATATACATATATACATAGAGAAATTGCAACACAACCTTGAAAAAAACCTATTGGCAAGGGGGCAGTTCCCTACCCCTCCTCAACCTAATGATGACTTACCCCCCTATACAATGACCCAGACTGGTATATATATATATATATATATATATATATATATATATATATATATATATATATATATATATATATATATATCTCAGGTCCCACCAAAATCGTCTTCCCCTCAATACAAAGACCCAAACTGGTGTGTATATATGTGTGTACTTTAGGTCACCCCCTTCCCCCCATAAAAAGAAAATCTTTCCCCCCTTTTTAACCCCCCCCCATGACGCAATCTCTAACACCCCATGGCATTCTTCCCCTCCCCACTCTCTCTCTCTCTCTCTCTCTCTCTCTCTCTCTCTCTCTCTCTCTCTCTCTCTCTCTCTCTCTCTCCTCTCTCTCTCTCTCTCTCCCTCCGTCATTCTCCTCTCTCTCCCCCTCCTCTCTCTCTCTCTCTCTCTCTCTCTCTCTCTCTCTCTCTCTCTCTCTCTCTCTCTCTCTCTCCGTCATCCTCCTCTCTCTCTCCCTCCGTCATCCTCCTCTCCCTCTCTCTCTCTCTCTCTCTCTCTCTCTCTCTCTCTCTACAGTCCCCCCGAACATCATTGACGAGCAGACGTCTGGGGACATCACGGTGCCGGACGGCGAGAGCGTGTCCCTGATCTGCACGGCCAACGGGTACCCGAAGCCCAAGATCCTGTGGAGGAGGGAGGACGGAGACAAGATCACCCTACGCACCGGCAGGAGAGACAGGATGAAAGGTGAGTCTGTGGTCAAGGATGCCGTGGGGATAGGGTAGGGTAGCAGGATAGAGGAGGGCACTGGTGCAAGATGGATGGGGTGTGGAGAAGGGAATATGATAGGGTAGAAGGATAGAGGAGGGCACTGGTGCATGAAGGATGGGGTGCGGAGAAGGGAATATGATAGGGTAGAAGGATAGAGGAGGGCACTGGTGCATGATGGATGGGAAGGATCGGGTAGGATAGGGTAGGAGGATAGGTAAGGGCAATGGTACATGAAGGATGGGGTGTGGAGGAGGGGATAGGATAGGATGGGGTAGGAGGATAGGTAGGGCATTGGTGTATGAAGGATGCGGTGGGAGTAGGGTAGGGTAGGAGGATAGAGAAGGGCACTGGTGGATGATGGATGGGAAGGATCGGATAGGATAGGGTAGGAGGATAGGTAAGGGCACTAGTGCATGAAGGATGGGGTGTGGAGGAGGGGATAGGATAGGGTAGGAGGATTGGTAAGGGCACTAGTGCATGAAGGATGGGATGTGGAGGAGTGAAGGGTGGGATAGGTAAGGGGGACTGGTGCAAGTAGGATATGGAGGGAGGGGTGGGATAGGCAAGGGGTATTGGTGCACGAAGGATGGGATAGTGGAAGGGCAGGTCAGGGGTAGGATGTGGAGGGATAGGTAAGGGACATTGGTGCACGAAGGATGAGATGGAGGAGGGATAGGCAAGGGCACGGGTGCATGATGGATAGGGTATGGAGGTAGAGTGCATGAAGGATGGGGCATGGGATAGGCAGAGGCATAAAAAAAAGGGGGTCCAGGAATTCTATTTATACGTGTGTGTGTGTGTGTGTGTGTGTGTGTGTGTGTGTGTGTGTGTCTGTGTGTGTGTGAATTATGAAACGAAAAATGTTTTTCCACTGACTTTCGGAATTTTTTCCAGCCTTTCTTTTCCGTTCAAAAACGGGGGGCAGAGGAGACCAGCTGTCCTACCCACCACAACTGCCGGTCTTAAACCTAAGGCGGATCCTCACCTGCCGATATTCCCATCAAGTCATATTGTTCTGGTCTTGCAAAAAACGACATCCGGGGGTTGTTTTGACCGGTGAAATAGAGGTCTCCCGTGTGTGAGAGAGAGAGAGAGAGAGAGAGAGAGAGAGAGAGAGAGAGAGAGAGAGAGAGAGAGAGAGAGAGAAAAAAAAAAAGGGGGAGGATATAGTTTTATATCGGCGCCGATGATCAGAACCGATTTCGCTCCTCAGTCCCGGATGACCTGAGTTTTCGTCAAAAGGGGGGTCGCGTCGTCCACCAGCAGCGCCCTCGCGTCGTGGGGAAAACGTCTTCCAGTGAGGGATGTTCCAGAGATCATCCACGCCCTATGTCCGCCCACCACCTCCAGTCCTCCCATCTTCTTTAACATGGACGGAGAGGTGGGGTCCACACGTATCAGGCCCATGCATGGTCCTCATGGATCGAAAGTACTCGGAGGTGGTTGCTTTCCAGAGAAACGTCCATTCCAGCCAGTTCAATCCATGTCCTTAACCTCAATCTTGGGATTGATGGAATGACCGCCAAAGAGGATGGAGTAACACGTACCGTCCTTTAAAATACCTGTTTCCTGGAAACACTGTAAGGTAGCACGGAGGTGCCTCAGTCTCCCGTGTTTGCTAAGTTCTCCGAGGCGTTGCGATCGCTCCTCGGACACTATGAGAGTTATGACCTAACCTCGGCCAGCAGCTGTGTGTGTGTGTGTGGGGCGGACGATGGAAGGGACAGTAAAAGAGATGAGAGTGTTATCTGTGGTGTATGACTTATGAGTCGCTTCTCCCGGGGGACCTGCAACGGGGTGGAGGTTTATCTCTCTCCAAGAGGCCTAACCTGCTACGAAATGTAGTACATGATGGCTGAAGGCGGCTTGGCGTTGGGTGAAAGGAGGTCTTCTAGCTCCTCGGAGACATCGGTGTCTCGCTACGTAATAATAACCCACTTCCCCCACCCCCTTTTTCACGCTGAAGTCTTCTGACGAAGGGGACTCGCCGAAGTAGCCCAAGTCTCGAGATTCCACGCGTCGTCACTACCTCTCTAGAGGTTCCAAAGCTTCGCCACGACTTACACCAAGAAGACCGAATGGCTAAACAACATCACTGACCATGTCTTCTCAGACCGACGAAGACCATCAAGCAGTAACGTACATACTGCAGGAGACGCTCAATGGCCCATGTGCAACGGAAGCACCATACAGAACCACCACAGCCCAGACGGTGCGATGCATTTCTGACGAGTGGATCGTGTCTGCAATGGAGGTACCCGACTTAAAACAGTCCTTTTCCTCCGTAGGCATTAATGTCTCACGCGGAGGACGTGGTATTGGGCCAGGATAGTGTTAAACCCGATGTCTACAGCCGATAGGTCGACGTTATCACTGTGTTCACAGACACTAAGGAACAGACACTCTGTAGAAGGCGAGGGAGAAGAGGCGAGAAATACCAGTCCTTCAGTTCACCCAGGAGAGAAGTTATTAAGCCAAAGGATCTTCTCCCTGGACGCCTTTGTAGCAAATGACCGAGGGCGATCCTCAACCTGGCGTGTACCAGTAGAGACAGCCGGAGGACGATGTCTGAACGCCGAAAGGAGATCGTATACGAAAGGTGGCGTCATACGGGCATACGTCCACAAAGCCTGGGTAATATGCCCCTCGTGGCTGTCTAATTGGACCTAGAACTAATTAAGGGCACGTCACAGGTCACTGGTCGACAGATGGCCCACCTCCAATGCCAATGTTGACGCCGTTCAACCCAGCGGCCACAGCAGGAGGTGCTGCTGGAAGTGAACCTATCCGTGCAACTATCAAGGGGAGGGACACAATCACTTCAGGGTATAAGAAGGACGAGAAAGCTGTCAGGGGAAAACTGAGGGTTCAAATCTATACCAGTTGTTAAAACGATCCAAAACCTTGACATTCACTACCAAAGCCGTAAAAAAAAAAAAAAGAGCCAATTTTTTTCTCCTCTTCCTCCTCCTCTTCGTGCGTAACCCCCGAGTTATATATCCCTCGGGACATTCAAAGTGAGACTAGAATGTAGTACACCAATACTGTTATGTGACCGGGAACTATGCATCCCAAGACATCTAAACCACTGGACAAACCGGATGTAATGTAAGACGAAAGGAGGCAGCGCCCACGCCAACCCTCTCTACAAAACATTACTAATAGTGGGAGGATATAGACGTCTCACATCACATTAACGAAACATCCACAACGAATTAACATTATACATAACATCCTGGTATGTAATATCAACCCAGTGGGGACGAGGGAAGGAGGGAGGAGAAAGGAAAAGGGGCTCTCACTATGACTCCTTTGTGGACCCCTGCAACCCCCTGTGTTTTTTATCTCTTTTTGCGCTCCCGCTCACACGATGAGCATATAGGGTGCGCCACACACCGACCCGGAAGCTATCGACACGAATCCATTTAATCAGAACACACTCCAGAATGTGTCACCTCCACCGACGCGTCGAGCACAGCCAATCAAACAAGTGTGTGTGGTGCTTCTCAAACTACCCACACGATGTCGTGAAGCACCAATCATTACCACGCAATCGAACGAGGCAGCCAAAGCCGCCTCTCTTCTCTTCTCTTCTCTCTCTCTCTCTCTCTCTCTCTCTCTCTCTCTCTCTCTCTCTCTCTCCTTCACTGACCGCCAGCTACCCACCACCTTTTCCACCCCCCTTCCCCCACCGCTCGCTGATTACCCCCCCCCGCGACGCCACGATCGCTAAGGCTACGGGGAAGAGAGAGAGAGAGAGAGAGAGAGAGAGAGAGAGAGAGAGAGAGAGAGAGAGAGAGAGAGAGAGAGAGAAACTAACAATCATAACAAGCTGTAAGCTAAACTGTTCACGGAAGAAGGGTTTACAACTGTCCCCATGACCCCCGATCTCCAACGACACGCATCTTGGATGTCCACAACAGACGTAAGGGACGATAATTTCCTTACTCTTCATTTACATCTAAACAAAAACCAAAACAAAAAAAATAATGGAGATTATTCAGCAGTAAATTATATCAACAAAAGATGAAAATTTCCCTCATGAATACAATGGCCGGGGAAACTTTAGAAGCGTCGACTCCTCCTCATTAATGTCCTACAAGTCTCTCTCAATTAGATCTGAACGAGACGACGTACATGGCCCAAAGCCGATGTGCTTTGGTAAATAAATGCTGTCGAGGAGTGGGTGGGTGGGTGGGTGGGTGGGTTTGGGGGGAGCTTGACACGATGCAGAATCGCTGCTCCGGCCAAAGTCTCTTGTGTCCCCGGGCCTCCAACAGGTACCAAGAGTTCCGTGATTGGAAGCAAGTTGAGGTGTATCTGCCACCGACTCCACGCGTTATGTCGTGACTACCCACTCGATTGACTTGGCACCTGGGGGCAATTACAGGGCACTGGGACCTTTTTTTTTTTTTTTTTTTACCAAGGTCCTCAGGCCACTTCCTAGGCACCTGGACCAACTACCAGGTACCTTGTGCCAATTACCGAGCGCCCAGAGCTATTACCCGGCACAGAAGGACTGATCACAAGCACCTACGCTGATTATCTGGCAACCAGAGCAATCACCAGGTGCCCAGACACTTTACTAGACACCTTGACTAATTACCCGTCACCCAGATCAATAGCCAGTTACACAGATCAATAGCCAGTTACCCAGATCAATGGCCAGTCACCCAGATCAATAGCCAGTCACCCAAATCAACTACCAGTCACCCAGATCAACTACCAGTCACCCAGATCAACTACCAGTCACCCAGATCAACTACCAGTCACCCAGATCAACTACCAGTCACCCAGATCAACTACCAGTCACCCAGATCAACTACCAGTCAACTACCAGTCACCCAGATCAACTACCAGTCACCCAAATCAACTACCAGTCACCCAGATCAACTACCAGTCACCCAGAATTGCATTTTGGTGGTCGGAGGAGAACCCTTCCTGCCTGCAGGCTCACCCAGCCATCAGTGCGAACTGGTCGTTAACAGAGGGGCGTCAGCCCCCCCCCCCCTCCCCCCTGCCTCTCCTGACCCATTATGAAGAACATGAAGACATGATGACCTCCTATAAGTCTGGGTGCCTGGTACCTGGTCACTGGTATAGAAGCTGGTACCTGGTGTCTGAGATCTTGGACGCCTGGTACCTGGTCTGGCTACTTGGTACCTGGTCACAGGTCTGGATACCTGGTACCTGGTCACCGAGGTCTGGCTACCTGGTACCTGGTCACCGAGGTCTGGCTACCTGGTACCTGGTCATTGAGATCCGCGAGTCTGGTCATCCACTAGACCCCCCAACACCCGCAGACACCACCACCACCACGACCTCCTCCTCCTCCTCCTCCAACTCTGGAGTGGGAGTCCCGCTAACGTACCTCCTTCCCACACCTGCAGACACCACCACGACCTCCTCCTCCTCCTCCTCCTCCTCCTCCAACTCTGGAGTGGGAGTCCCGCTAACGTACCTCCTTCCCACACCTGCAGACACCACCACGACCTCCTCCTCCTCCTCCTCCTCCTCCAACTCTGGAGTGGGAGTCCCGCTAACGTACCTCCTTCCCTCCCTCTTTCCAGTAGATGAGGTGGAAGGCTCGTCCCTGAACCTGACGCGGGTGAGGCGGAAGCAGATGGGGGCGTACGTGTGCATTGCCAAGAACGAAGTGCCTCCAGCCGTTATGAAGCGGATCATCGTCAACGTCTCCTGTAAGTGTGTCTGTCTCTCCCCCTCTCTAGTGTCCAAAGATACTCTCTCTCTCTCTCTCTCTCTCTCTCTCTCTCTCTCTCTCTCTCTCTCTCTCTCTCTCTTCGTCACGATTGTTAATCCAGACGGCGTCCCTAACTACGTCTCTTCGTTGTATATCAGCTGACTTGTCATCTCTATCTCTCTCTCTCTCTCCTGTGTCTCCCCTGATGATGATGATGTGATTAGTGCACGAAAGTGCACTTGGGAACTTATCGTGTTTCATTGTCTCCGTGGATTAGAATGAAATTTACTGGCTCACGTGCTCAACTGTAATCTTTTCCAATATATTTATATATATGTGTGTGTGTGTGTGTGTGTGTGTGTGTGTGTGTGTCTAAATCCACCTTCGCCGAGGTTCTAACATCATCAATGGACGAAAAGATACACACAACCAGACCAGATCGGGAAAATCTCTTGGTCACCCAACGGGAAGCGTCCATCACTTCCTTGTTCCTGTCTAAGAACGTAACCTTGACACTGCAGGAGCCCCATAATAACATGGGTCCTGGGTGTGTCTCATGCAATATACAGGTCATCCTGGTCTGTGGCTGCTCTGCCTGTGGACGTCGCCCAGGTGTCCCGTGCATTACACATGACAGGAAGAGAGTGGGTGTCTGCAGACTGAGACGGACGGGCCCCCCCTCTCGTCGTTTCCTCTACCTCGCTGAAGCGGGAAACGGAGAAGTAATATAGGTGTTCACACACACACACACACACACACACACACACACACACACACACACACAAAGATATTCATACTTAGTAACTTAATGAAAGCACAGCGTGAGTTCAGCCTATTATATAGGGGTTCAACCTATTATATAGGGTTCAACCGATTATACAGGGATTCAACCTATTATATCGGGGTTCAACCTATTATATAGGGGTTCAATCTATTATATAGGGGTTCAACCTATTATATAGGGGTTCAACCTATTATATGGGGGTTCACCCTATTATGTAAGGGTTCAATCTATCATATAGGGGGTTCAACCTATTACATAGTTCAACCTATTATATATGGGGTTCAACCTATCATATAGGGGTTCAAACCTAACATATAGGGGTTCAACCTATTATATAGGGGTTCAACCTATTATATAAGCGTTCAACCTATTATATAAGCGTTCAACCCATTATATAAGCGTTCAACCTATTATATAAGCGTTCAACCTATTATATAAGCGTTCAACCTATTATATTGCGGTGTAACCACCAACTCACACTGCCGTACAAGTCATTTCCAGCTACGTTAACCCCCCAGTCCACTCACGCCATGAAGAAACCCCCTGTCACCTGGAGAACACCTGGGGACGTAGAAATGTTGCATTAGCGAATCATTGGCATTAATGACGGAGGAAACTGTGAGGAATGCAGGTGAGACCTGCTCAACACTGTTCAGTTGACGAAGTCTTTATCAGTCTGTTCTTACCATTGCCATTAACAGGGTCGAGTGCGTAGGTTCGAGTCCCGGTTGCGACAGTCGGTCCACAGTCAACCCAGCTGTTCAGTGAGCTCAATCTTCAGTGAGCTGAGTCATCAAAGAGTTTAGTCATCCGTGAATTCAGTCATAAGTGAGCTCAATCTTCAGTGAGCATAGTCATCAGCGAGCTCTGTCATCAGTGAGCTCTGTCATCAGTAAGCTCAGTCACCAGTGAGCGCAATCTTCAGTGAGCTCAGTCATCAGTGAGCTCAGTCATCAGTGAGCTCAGTCATCAGTGAGCTCAGTCATCAATGAGCTCAGTCATCAATGAGCTCAGTCATCAGTGAGCTCAGTCATCGCTTACACTGAGGAAGAAGATCTGAGGGATAAAAAGCTCCCTCATCTCTCCCTCTGTAACGGGCCTCTCTCTCTCTCTCTCTCTCTCTCTCTCTCTCTCTCTCTCTCTCTCTCTCTCTCTCTCCTTCCTTCCAGAGGCACCACTTCCCGTCCACCCTCTCTCTCTCTCTCTCTCTCTCTCTCTCTCTCTCTCTCTCTCTCTCTCTCTCTCTCTCTCTCTCGCCTTCTACAGGCACCATTTTTCCCCCCTTCCTCTCCCCCTCCCTCTGAGCTCTCCCAATATGCCCTCCCCGCTCTTGGCTGTCGATTTGGGGAGCTTAGAGAGAGGCCTGTTGACCTGCAGTGATATTCTCACTACGAGGGAGGGAGGGGGTGGGTGTGGAAACGGTGAAATCCGGTGGAAACGAGGAAATCACTGCAGTTGCTGAGCCAGCTCTTGCACCAGGCCACTGGTATTATGAGAGACGCGAAGCCAATCTACAGAGACGCACAATTCTTCAGCGCTCGCTCACAGGCCCAGTCAGGGTGTGGGGGCCATGGACCACCCCCACACCGGACCTGGCCACACCCGGGGTCAACTCCGGGGTCAACTGCAGCACGAGGTCACGCGCTGTTTGTTGGCTGGTTAGGGCAATAACCTCAGCTGTGGGTGTGTGTTGCTTTACCCCCTGCCCCCCATCACCCCAACCCCTAATCCCCAGCTGATGCTGGTGACCCAGAGGAACGATGAACACCTAGGGCTGGCTGGGCGCTCTCCGCCCGGATCTGAGATCGAACGCCAGATTCGAATCAGACCGTACTATCATGACTCACGTGCGAACTGAACTGATAAATCCAAATACTGATCAAATGTCTTCATACCACTTCAAACCACTTCGTTCTATGAATGATTAAAAAAAAAATGCTCGAGATAAACTGAAAAAAAATGCATAATTACCTTCAGCTGAAGCCATGACGTCATTCATATCTAAGGATTTCGTTCAGTGGAAAAGATCTCGGTCTGTAAACATCACAAATTTAGAGCAGAGGTTTTTTTTGTGAAATTATTTGGTACAAAATAACAGCCAGAAGAATTATGTATCACTCTGTAGGCTGAATAAAAAGATTAACAGAACATAATCACATATAATAGAGCTATTGATATATATATATATATATATATCAGAACGTTGGTTTATATAAATCAGATAAATCTATAAGTGAGAAAAATCATAAATACGTTCTCCCACAGCATAGGTTTAACCTGAGTTTCTATCTTCAGAGAGAGAGAGAGAGAGAGAGAGAGAGAGAGAGAGAGAGAGAGAGAGAGAGAGAGAGGTGGTTAAGGTTGACCTGTGCCCTAACCCCTTCACCTGTTTCTTAATTCATGGGTCAGCCCCGCCCAGTGGTGACTGGTGTATTGTATTGTGGTGCTCTCTGTCTCTCTCTCTGTCTCTCTCTCTGTCTCTCTCTCTCTCTCTCTCTCTCTCTCTCTCTCTCTCTCCTGACGATGGAATCATACGAAAGCACACTTGGCCCTTCATATTTTCAGTTACCTTATGGTTTTACGTATATATATATATATATATATATATATATATATATATATATATATATATATATATATATATATATATATATGCAGGAGGGTGAAAGACTCGCACGCATGGGATAGATTGAATTGAAGCGATGTGGTATACGGGGGGCGACGTGCTGTCAATGGACCGAACCAGGGCATGTGTAATGTGCTGGGTCAACCATGGAATAAGGTCCGTGGGGGCCTGGATTGGGAGCTGTGTTTGTGTTGCATTACCCAGGCCAGCTCTGGCGCTACCTGGCATTCGCGGTAAGTTGGGATCAAGAAGGAAAGAATACGTGTGTGTGTGTGTGTGTGTGTGTGTGTGTGTGTGTGTGTGTGTGTGTGTGTGTGTGTCTGACTTTCAGATAAGAATATCAACAAAAATAAACCTCTAACCTCACCTTATGAAACTATGTTTTAGGACCTCGGTAAAAGATGTTTCCTGAGATTGTAAGATGTAACACCCTCCTTCATGGCCTCCTCCCTCCTCTTTCCCCCTCCCTCCCTCCCTCACAATCACTGGCACGGGGAGTTCCCCCTTCCTCCCCTTCCCTCCAACCCCCCCTTAAGATATGATTGGGGGTGGAGGAGGTGGAGAGAGGCGAGTGGAACAGCCGGCACCAGGGTCGCCCTCCACTGACCGAGTCGATATTACCCCCTCCGATATGAACCACCCCCTCCACCCCCTGATATGACTGTGATAAGAGCCTGACCCCCTGATATTTCCCCTGATATGACTGTGATAAGAACCTGACCCCCTGATATTTCCCCTGATATGACTGTGATAAGAGCCTGACCCCCTGATATTTCCTCTGATATGACTGTGATAAGAACCTGACCCCCTGATATTTCCCCTGATATGACTGTGATAAGAGCCTGACCCCCTGATATTTCCCCTGATATGACTGTGGTAAGAACCTAAACCTCTGATATGTCCCGTGATAGGACTTTGATATGAACCTAACCCCTGATATCTCCCCCTGATATGAGCCTAACCCCTGATATTTACCCTAACTCATTCTGCGACCAACGAATGCAGGCGCTGATGGCCACCAGATCCCACACATGACACATGGGCACATTATGCCACAGTGTACTACGTTACCTCCACCTTCTTAACAAGGCCTTGCGCGTGTACATTCCCGATTCCAAATACACATCTCAAGAGGCCGGGAATTTCCTCTTGCGTCGGGGGGTTTTAAGATCCAGGTGAGGCAAGGTCAAGACAAGGCTAAATAAAAAGTTGCACTCTGACGTTTAAGGTGGACCATCCGTAGACGTTACCGTGTTATTGTAAGACATATGGCCACTTCGTAGGCTAGGACCTTACCCCCCCCAACACACACACACACACACACACACACACACACACACACACACACACCGAAATATCAGATATAAGAAGACGTGGTTGACGAAGGGAGTGGCGACACTAGGTCGGGTACAGGGCGAAGGAGGTTGCTCATCCTGGGAAACCAAAGGAGGAAGAAGGACTGTGAAACCTAGGACAGTAAAGGAGGAGGAGTGTTAATCCTGGGAAACCAAAGGAGGAGGAGGAGAAAGGACTGTTAATCCTAGGATACTAAAGGAAGAAGTGATCTATTAATCCCAGGATACTAAAGGAAGAAGTGATCTATTAATCCCAGGACACCGAAGGAAGAAGTGATCTATTAATCCCAGGACACAGAAGGAAGAAGTGATCTATTAATCCCAGGACACAGAAGGAAGAAGTGATCTATTAATCCTAGGACACTAGAGGAAGAAGTGATCTATTAATCCCAGGACGCTAAAGCAAGAGCAGAATTACTTGCAGCCAATAGAGGAGGCCCTTTGTATTGTTTACAATCTGTCGAGAGGCAGGTCTCTGCCTCCTCCTCCTCCTCCTCAGTACCCTCCATCAAAGGCGTGGGCCAACCTGCACCAGGGCCGTGTTAGTCCCAGATAAACATCTTGTAATTCACTGTTCAACACATCCAAACACACACACACACACACACACACACACACACGCAGAAGCAAACAAACAAACACACACACACTGTGTGGCAGCTTCCCTCAGACGTAATGTACCTGTTCTATGCAGCCTAGCACGCGCTGACAACAGCTCTATGCAGCCTAGCACGCGCTGATAACATTTCTATGCAGCCTAGCACGAGCTGATAACAGCTCTATACAGCCTAGCACGAGCTGATAACAGCTCTATGCAGCCTAGCACGCGCTGATAACTGCTCTATGCAGCCTAGCACGCGCTGATAACAGCTCTATGCAACCTAGCACGCGCTGATAACAGCTCTATGCAGCCTAGCACGCGCTGATAACAGCTCTATGCAGCCTAGCACGCGCTGATAACAGCTCTATGCAGCCTAGCACGCGATGTAACAGCTTTATGCAGCCTAGCACGCGCTGACAATAGCTCTATGTCGCCTGGTTGCACCGGAACTCTCACTGACCTTACACTCGCTTATCTTTATCAATGAGTTTATCTACATCAGTGGAAAATACCGATGATAAATGATGATAATTATCTAAACTCTTTACCCAGGTTTCTGCTTTTGTTTATTTGTTTATTTGTTTGTTTTTTTGTCTTTGGCCGTTCGTGGGCTGGCGGTTCATCCCCTTTAAGTCCAGACTTCTGGCCTGGCCGACGAATATTTCATTCTTTCGCCTCGAAGGCCCAAAGATCTTGGAATAAAAATTTCCGAAACTTACGAATCAATTCAAAGTTTCCTCTGACCTCTCCCAGGGGCCTTGTCTGACCTCGTCTGACCTGACCCTTGGGGATCTGAGTGGTCGTGTGACGATACATAAGTGAATCCACAGAGCTAAGTGGGAACTGGGGCTCGAAAATGCTCTCGAGACAAAAGGTTCACTGTTCCGAAACACCTAACGAATCCGAAGGAGTTTTCGGATTCACTTGCCTCGCGAATCCCGCATCCGAAACCACCCCAACGAATCCGGAAGAGATGATACATTCACTTGCCTTGCGAATCACACGTTCGAAACCACCCAACGAATCCGAGAGAGTTTTCAGATTCACTTGTCTAGCGAATCACACGTCCGAAACCACCCCAACGAGTCCGAAAGAGGTTTCAGATTTACTTGCCTCCTGAATCACACGTTCGAAACCACCCCAACGAGTCTGGAGGAGGCATTAGATGCATTCGCGTGTTGAATCATACCCCATTAGGAGCACAGAGAGCTGCCTCGGATGAATCATAACACATGACGCGACTTAACGGGAGAGACAGTGAATCACACACACACACACACGTATCAGACACCACGGCTGCTTCTTACGACCAACAGAAACCGTTGCCCGTTACGGATAACAGAAGAGGGTAGCGTTGGAGGGGAGGATGGGATGGGAGGGAGAAGGCGAGGCGAGGTGAGGTGAGGTGAGGTGAGGTGAGGTGAGGGGAGGTCTGCGCTTACCAAACAGATATTATTTGGAAGCCGAAGACAAGCCCTTAACGAACTGATTGTCTCACAGTCACACAAAAGGAGGCGCAGAGAGAGAGAGAGAGAGAGAGAGAGAGAGAGAGAGAGAGAGAGAGAGAGAGAGAGAGAGAGAGAGACTGGCGAACACAGACCAACACCACGCGGAGGAAAGAAAGGACTGTGCGATGCAAAGAGTTTGAGAAAAGTTGACTCGAACTGGATTTACTATTGGGAACCAAGGGGGATAAAAATGCGGGACGAAATACTTGGGAAATAAGTATGATATTCCCAGACACTTACAAGGTATAAAGTCTTACTTAGAAGCCACGAAGACGAGGCGTTGTATGGGCAGATGGAGGCTACTGATTGGTGACTGAACGAATGACGTACACGTAATTGTGATGCGGATGAGAACATACGTATAGACCCAGACGAAGATATGAAGTTCGTGTTATGGAGAGGAACGTAACACTTCCACGAAAAGGGCAAATGGTTATAATGACTTAACGAACAGATAACAACGACGGATAATTACGTGCTTGGATAGCAAGAGACACTGTGATATAATCAGATGATTGCACAAGGCCAGGAACTGCTTAAACTTCATAAGACCAATTACTGTTGATGCTAAGACAATTAACATATCAATTATAACTTGCTTGTGTCAGACATATTTCAAAACGGCCTCCATCAACATTATGTGAAGAACACACACACACATACACACACACACTAACTTCTGATCACTGAGAACAGACAACCATCACCACAGAGAACAAGGAACACTGAACTGTGTCGTATCCAACCGGAACTCATTAACACCTTCCCCAAGAGCAACAATAAGGATGAACATCTTGGCCCAAAGGACGGTGGTATCAATAGACATCTCCCTCCCACCCTCCACCCTCTCCTGACTACGTGGGGCCAGATACATCCATAATCCACACCCCCTCCAACCCATCCCAACCCCGTTTAACCCTGCCGGAAATGAGACCAAAAAAAAGAACATCCCAAGTTTTAACCCATCGTAAACAAACATCCCTCCACTCATTGTCGAGCAAGCTATATCGACGTGGTGCCGGAGTCGACAGATGGACGACCTAATGTATCACTTTTCTTATCATATTAGGTGGTTTATGTGTCGTCTTGGATGAGAGACGATGCAATAATTCTACCATAAGCGATTCCCCGCATCCAAGACTCATCACACGAGCTCGAGCACACACACACACACACACACACACAGACCCGTCCATTGATATGGCTGCCTCGGTTAAAAGGTTGTCGGAATGACCACCATGGAAATCAAAACATTTCCCCAGATGGTATCGTTCACAGACAACCATAAAGAAGCGAGAAATGACGGGAAATATGGCCACTGTATTCTAGCGTCAGCAGACAATGGCGGGAATGCAGTTGATTAGGTGTTTCCATTGAGGATTTGAACTGATGATATTTGGCTATACGTGTGGTGCTCCTTCAAGCTCATATGCAAAGCATATTCATCTAAAACCATTACACAAGGTAGTTTGCATAGTAATCATCGACATGTACACACAGCACAAAAACTATCTTCACACCAGTGAACGATAGGTCTCAAAATGATCACTCGTTAACTATAATGGTTGGTGTGCTCTCAGATTCTTTCGTCCTTATGTCACATTATATCACCCTGAAAGTGTAAAGAAAGTTTTTTGCCCCGTCTATACCTAAGCCAGTCTGAATTTCCCCCTCTATGAACAGTACCTCGAATTAGCTAGTCAGTTGTGATTGAGCGTTTCCAGTTAACATCACACACTTTTCATTCAACAATATTTGACGAGATGCTATCCATCAAACATTACAGATTCAGGATCCAGAGGATATGAATGCGTATTTTCTATACTTAAGTCTTGATAAGCACACAGGTCTGGACTCAAATGTTGCTAAGGCTCCATTTACCAATTTCTTGACGAAAACGTATTTGATATCAAGTGGAATCGCCTTCTGAGAATTGCAAATGTGGTGAAGCAAAACCATCTTGGAACAATAAAGAAATCACATTAAGAAATAATAAAATTGTGTTGCTTAAAATTCAACCAATATTCTAAGTAAGAAAGGTTTTTTTGGGGGGGGTTCTCGAACATTACAACCTTGTGATGGTTTAGTAACGCCACATCAAGACCAGATACACAGTGAAATTTCCTCAATTAAAACACAGGTATCATCCGCTTAAAGCTTGAATGCGAGAAATGACGGGCAGGAAGTGGGACAAAACACACACACACACACACACACACACACACACATATATATATATATACTATTATTTATTTATTCATTATACCTTTTCGCTGTCTCCCGCGTTAGCGAGGTAGCGCAAGTAAACAGACGAAAGAATGGCCCAACCCACCCACATACACATGTATATACATAAACAGCCACACGCGCACATATACATACCTATACACTTCAACGTATACATCAATATATATATATATATATATATATATATGTATATATATATATATATATATATATATATATATATATATATATATATATATATATATATATAAATTGGAGGTGGAAAGATGGAGTGAAAAAGATTTTGTGTGATCGGGGCCTGAACATGCAGGAGGGTGAAAGGAGGGCAAGGAATAGAGTGAATTGGAGCGATGTGGTATACCGGGGTTGACGTGCTGTCAGTGGATTGAAGCAGGGCATGTGAAGCGTCTGGGGTAAACCATGGAAAGCTGTGTAGGTATGTATATTTGCGTGTGTGGACGTATGTATATACATGTGTATGGGGGGGGGTTGGGCCATTTCTTTCGTCTGTTTCCTTGCGCTACCTCGCAAACGCGGGAGACAGCGACAAAGTATAATAAAAAAATAATATATATATAAACACAGACATATACATATATACACACATGTACCTATTCACACATACTGCATTCATCCATTCCTGCCGCCACCCCGCCACACACACACACACACACACACACACATATATATATATACTTTGTCAACGGTTCGAGTTTCTTAGATCGGCCAAAAAACCTGTAATGTACTAGATTGTGAATGTGTTGACACAGGGGCAGCTAGCTGGTGGGATACCTGCCCTTTGCCTTGTGGGAGACGAGGGTGGAGATTTGTAAGACGAATAAGAGAATGAGAACTGAGTGATGGAAGTAAATGAGCTTGGAAACGAGACTCGTGTATGTGAAGAATGACCAGGAGAGACTAGTGTAGAATGGCACGTCAAATTTCCTCCAATCCCACGCCATCAGGTTTCTCTCCAATGGTTTTGCGGTTTCCCCTTCCATAATTCATTTGTAAGTGACGTGTGTGTGTGTGTGTGTGTGTGTGTGTGTGTGTGTGTGTACTTCTCCAATCCCTCCTCCCGCCAGTAATCCTTCATCCTGATAATATTCTCTGGGATGAAGCGTTTCATTTCCATCTCCTCCTCCTCCTCCTCCTCCTCTTCGCATTCTCGCTCACTTCCTTCTATAACGTATTTACAAAATTGTACATCTTCTTGTGTTCGGTCTTTTTATGCATCATCGGAGAATCTTCTTTCGTCCTTTCACTCTCCCAAGGTTCTACACTTCATCCAGAATCTCCTTCTCTTGGATTGCACTCAGTTTCAAACACGTCTTTAGGGCTAATGCCTTGGTAGCTGCATGGTGCGTCCATCATGTTCTCGAACCACTGGATGTTGAGGGTACACTTCAAGCGTGACACCATCCAGGCGTTCCCCAAGGGGGGTCATCCACGGTGAGGCGATCTCCTCCTCCTCCTCTTCAGTTCTTGCTGGGAACGCCCATGTCCATGTCCCTAGCCTGGCTGCCTCTTGGAGGGAGGGCGAGGTCCGGTCACCGTCTCTCGTCTGTAGCTCCCACACTCTTAAGTTGGGTGCTGCAGCGGCCAGCGTTAAGCCACCTCCTCCCACAACAGCACCATTGTGGGGCAGTTGGCCCTGCCCACAGTCAACCCAACTGTTCATCCCCCTCTCTATGCTAGCCAGTAAATGAGTACCCGTGTTAGGTTGATATATGTGTGAGTGTGTGTATATATATATATATATATATATATATATATATATATATATATATATATATATATATATATATATACATTAAAGAAACGGTACATATATACAAGGTTAAAAGACACGCCATAACGAGTGTAAAACTCTCTCCCATGAAACACACAAATAGTAAACACAAATAGTAATCACAAACACACACACACACACACACACACACACACACACAGGCCCCAACCCCCCAAAATGGGCACAGCAATGCCTTTGATTACTACCATCCTATACGGAACAAATAAAACATATCTATCCTTTAAAAATTTTGGGGCCCCGGAGGTAGTAGATCATAGTGTTGACTGGGATGTACAATTCGTCAGCGCCAATGCCTAAAGCCTATCTAACAACCCTGTCTATCCAATGAGATAATTCATAAGCCTAGCGCATGGATTCTGAATATGTGATCGTAAACTCCAACAACGTCCCAGGGCAATTATCACGCATCGAATCAACAGTTAATTTGTAGGGTCAGGCAGCGTGGAGGGCAGGCGTGTTTGCTGATAATTAACCCTTTTATCGTATGTTTACATCGTGTTAAACAGTGCTCCAACAGCTTTCATTGCTGACTACCCTGCCGAGGTTGTACGGGTCACCAGGGGTGGGGTGTTAGGTAGTGGTCCAACCCCCTGGTTTTGCTTTAAAGCTTGTGAGGGAGAAGGGGGACGGGGGATAGGATATAGCTATACTGAGAGGGGGATAGGATATAGCTATACTGAGAGGGGGATAGGATATAGCTATACTGAGAGGGGGATAGGATATAGCTATACTGAGAGGGGGACAGGATATAGCTATACTGAGAGGGGGATAGGATATAGCTATACTGAGAGGGGGATAGGATATAGCTATACTGAGAGGGGGATAGGATATAGCTATACTGAGAGGGGGATAGGATATAGCTATACTGAGAGGGGGATAGGATATAGCTATACTGAGAGGGGGATAGGATATAGCTATACTGAGAGGGGGATAGGATATAGCTATACTGAGAGGGGGATAGGATATAGCTATACTGAGAGGGGGATAGGATATAGCTATACTGAGAGGGGGATAGGATATAGCTATACTGAGAGGGGGATAGGATATAGCTATACTGAGAGGGGGATAGGATATAGCTATACTGAGAGGGGGGGAGGATATAGCTATACTGAGAGGGGATAGGATATAGCTATACTGAGAGGAGGATAGGATATAGCTATACTGAGAGGAGGATAGGATATAGCTATACTGAGAGGGGATAGGATATAGCTATACTGAGAGGGGGGGAGGATATAGCTACACTGAGAGGGGATAGGATATAG
The DNA here is from genome assembly GCF_036320965.1 of Panulirus ornatus. Lineage (NCBI taxonomy): Eukaryota > Metazoa > Arthropoda > Malacostraca > Decapoda > Palinuridae > Panulirus > Panulirus ornatus. The sequence goes on from NC_092232.1 coordinate 51,000,692, forward strand.
CTATACTGAGAGGGGGATAGGATATAGCTATACTGAGAGGGGGGGAGGATATAGCTATACTGAGAGGGGGATAGGATATAGCTATACTGAGAGGGGATAGGATATAGCTATACTGAGAGGGGGGGAGGATATAGCTATACTGAGAGGGGATAGGATATAGCTATACTGAGAGGGGGATAGGATATAGCTATACTGAGAGGGGGATAGGATATAGCTATACTGAGAGGAGGATAGGATATAGCTATACTGAGAGGGGATAGGATATAGCTATACTGAGAGGGGGGGAGGATATAGCTATACTGAGAGGGGATAGGATATAGCTATACTGAGAGGGGGATAGGATATAGCTATACTGAGAGGGGGATAGGATATAGCTATACTGAGAGGGGATAGGATATAGCTATACTGAGAGGGGGGGAGGATATAGCTATACTGAGAGGGGATAGGATATAGCTATACTGAGAGGGGGGGAGGATATAGCTATACTGAGAGGGGATAGGATATAGCTATACTGAGAGAGGCAAGATATAGCTATACTGAGAGGGGGGGAGGATATAGCTATACTGAGAGGGGGGGAGGATGTAGCTATACTGAGAGAGGCAAGATATAGCTATACTGAGAGGGGATAGGATATAGCTATACTGAGAGGGGGGAGGATATAGCTATACTGAGGGAGGCAAGATATAGCTATACTGAGAGGGGATAGGATATAGCTATACTGAGAGAGGCAAGATATAGCTATACTGAGAGGGGATAGGATATAGCTATACTGAGAGGGGGGGAGGATATAGCTATACTGAGGGAGGCAAGATATAGCTATACTGAGAGGGGATAGGATATAGCTATACTGAGAGAGGCAAGATATAGCTATACTGAGAGGGGATAGGATATAGCTATACTGAGAGGGGGGGAGGATATAGCTATACTGAGAGGGGATAGGATATAGCTATACTGAGAGGGGATAGGATATAGCTATACTGAGAGGGGGGGAGGATATAGCTATACTGAGGGAGGCAAGATATAGCTATACTGAGAGGGGATAGGATATAGCTATACTGAGAGAGGCAAGATATAGCTATACTGAGAGGGGATAGGATATAGCTATACTGAGAGGGGCAGAATATAGCTATACTGAGAGGGATATAATATAGCTATACTGAGAGGGGGCGGGATATAGCTATACTGAGAGGGGAAGAATATAGCTATACTGAGAGGGATATAATATAGCTATACTGAGAGGGGGCGGGATATAGCTATACTGAGAAGGGACAGGACATAGTTACTGAAAGAGAGAGGCGGCAGGATATAGGTACTGTTTTATATATACATATATATATATATATATATATATATATATATATATATATATATATATATATATATATATATATATATTATCCCTGGGGATAGGGGATTAAGAATGCTTCCCACGTATTCCCTGCGGGTCGTAGAAGGCGACTAAAAGGGGAGGGAGCGGGGGGCTGGAAATCCTCCCCTCTCGGGTTTTTTTTTTTTTTCCAAAAGAAGGAACAGAGAATTGGGCCAGGTGAGGGTATTCCCTCAAAGGCCCAGTCCTCTGTTCTTAACGCTACCTCGCTAATGCGGGAAATGGTGAATAGTTTGAAAGAAAGAAAGAATATATATATATATATATATATATATATATATATATATATATATATATATATATATATATATATATATATTCCTATGAGTCGACAGGGAAAATGAAAGACGAAAAGTTCCCAAGTGCACTTTCGTGTAATAATCACATCATCAGGGGAGACACAAGAGAGAAATATAACAGTCAGTTGATATACATGGAAGAGACGAAGCTAGGACGCCATATATATATATATATATATATATATATATATATATGGGAGACAAGCTCCATATAATCACTCTGGCCTTGTTCATCCCTACAAACAGCAGGAAGAAGTTCAGACTAGCGTCTACGGCTTAACTAATTACCCCTCACCCCCCCAAGTGAACATCACAAGTTCATCATTAAGTTTACTGTCAAGTTTATAATTAAGATGCATAGCTCGGCTTCCCCATACCATAGAAAACGGACAGGGGATCTCTGTCTGCTACATAATTATGTCAATTTGATTTTGATCGATTGATTAGCTGAAGAACGATGACTTATTTCGTGTTATATATATATATATATATATATATATATATATATATATATATATATATATATATATATATATATATACATATATATAAGGGTGTGCACGGAAGAAAGTGAATTGGAATGATGTGGTATACCGGGGTCGACGTGCTGTCACTGGACTGAACCAGAGCATGTGAAGCGTCCGGGGAAACCATGGACAGGCCGGTGGGGGCTTGGATGTGATTTCGGTGCATTACACACGACAGGTGAAGAACGGATGTGGCCTTTCTTCGTCTGTTCCTGGCGCTACCTCACCCGAACAGGAAACGGCGATCAAGCATGGGGGAGGGGGGGAAATAGAAATACGATCATATGGAACCTGCTTCGATGTCATTGAGAACGTATACGTAAACATTCAACCATATAACTCTCCTTGAGGAACTGCCATTATCTTGAAGTTGAAGATAAGTTAACTTCCTACGTTTCAAAACTTCAGTTACATAACATCTCAATAATTCCTCGAAAGTCGAGTATAATTTGAATGAAGAACGTCAAATAATTTCGTTTTTTTTCTGTTTCTCGTCTCCGTAAGTTTGGATTACGGTAAGAGAATTTCTTGGTCCGAATTCAAAGCGATACCAGCGCATGCGTGTGTGTGTGTTGTGTGTTGTGTTGTGTTGTGTGTGTGTGTGTGTGTGTGTGTGTGTGTGTGTATTACAGAACCCTGGCATCTCACGCCTATTGCCCTCGCGTTGAAATTCAGCCTCTCAACAGAAGGCGTAATAAAATGCGTTAGGGGAGCGGGGGAAAGGGCTAATACACAAGTCACAAAGTAGGTCTCGTAGCCCGTCAAACGTCCAGGGGGAAAACACAATACCTTCCAAATTCTTTTCTCCTCTCTCTCTCTCTCTCTCTCTCTCTCTCTCTCTCTCTCTCTCTCTCTCTCTCTCTCTCTTTCACCGTTCGTGATTTCATCGGTTCTCCATTGACTCTAATGCTGAAAAGGGGGGGTTGGGGTGGGGTGTGGGGAAGAGGAGGAGGAAGGGGAAAAAATTATGTCGACTTGTAATAGCACATTGGTGGAAACACGGGGAAACTTTTCCTGGACCTTACTGAAGCTTGGCCAAAACAATGAAAACACACACAAAAAAAAAAAACGTTCGCCCTCCTAAAGCTTCAAGGCCTTCAGTTTCCCATTTTCTTTTCAAGGTTTTAAACGCCACAGGAGACATGGCCGTTTATATATATATATATATATATATATATATATATATATATATATATATATATATATGTATATATATATATCCCTGGGGATAGGGGAGAAAGAATACCTCCCACGTATTCCCTGCGTGTCGTAGAAGGCGACTAAAAGGGAAGGGAGCGGGGGGCTGGAAATCCTCCCCTCTCGTTTTTTTTTTTTTTTAATTTTCCAAAAGAAGGAAGAGAGAAGAGGTCCAGGTGAGGATATTCCCTCAAAGGCCCAGTCCTCTGTTCTTAACGCTACCTCGCTATCGCGGGAAATAGCGAATAGTATGAAAAAAAAAAAAAAAAAAAATATATATATATATATATATATATATATATATATATATATATATATATATATATATACATATATATATATATATATATATATATATATATATATATATATATATATATATACATATATATATATATAAACCTTTTGGTCGTTTTAATATTAAATTACTTCCTTGCAAGCCTATTCGAAGAGTTGCCAGCAACCACCCCCACTCCCGTCCTCACTTACGCGAAGACAAACGCTCACTGCAATGTGGAAAATCAATGTGTTTTTAAAAGAGCTTTTTCTTCTTTATTCTTTCTTTCTTTTTTTTTTCAAGTTGGGCGACCAAGGCGGAAAGGAAAATAGGCAAGCCACCACCAGCATCATTAAGACTTTAAAAGCGTTGGGGCCGGGAAAGCGCGAGGGATTGTGGGAAACTGGGGAAAACGGGTGTTGGGAGGGACTTGAGTTAGAAAGATGTGTATAAACGAGAAGGAGGAAACATTTCACCTGGGCTCTCTCTCTCCTCCCTCCCAACCAAACCATGGAGCTAAGGACCATGGCTGTCTCTCGCTCCCAGGAAGTTTTATTTGGTGGGGTAAGATAAGCTTTATAAGGTGGAGTAAACTTAATAAGGTGGAGTGAATTTCATAAAGTGAAATAAGCTTTTATAAGGTGGAGTAAGCTAATAAGGTGGAGTGAATTTCATAAGGTGAAATAAGCTTTTATAAGGTGGAGTAAGCTTTTAAGGTGGATTGAAATTTATAAGGTGGAGTAAGCTTTACAGAATGGAATCAGTTTTATAAGGTGGAGTAAGCTTTATAAAGTGGAGTAAGCTTGTAAGCTGGAAGTAAGCTTTATAATACGGTGTTCAGTCGAGTTCATGGACATTACGACCAGCACCAGTTCAAACCATCATCACCTCACATTAACACTTCCCAATTTCGTTCACGGACCAGACCACTGACGTCATGCAAATAAAAAATGCAGCAAAAAAAAAAAAAAAAAAGAGAAAAATACAATATTTCCTTTCTCCCCGTTTGTCCTTATTACTGTTTAACGGTCTGTTATAATTTTCAACAGATGTGGCGTTGGGCCATGGCTTAAGTCTATTTTCTTTCGTTCTGTTTTCCCTCATTTTCTTTTCTTCTGTTTATAGTTTTTGTTTCTAGAACTGGCAAACACACGTCGAACAATTACATACGACCGCGCAATACGCCGACATATTACATACGACCGCGCAATACGCCGACGATTACAGAAGAGCGCATATGCGTACTCACACAGTCCCACACATACGCATTAACAGAGAAGAGCCCCACAAATGTTGGTACTTCTTTCGTGAATTGTATAAAGTCACACACACACACACACACACACACACACACACACACAGCATTCCATCATGGCCCTCCGTGGTGTAGGGGTTAGCGTTACTGACTCTAAGCAAGCACGGGCCAGACGTGGTGGTTAGCCCACACCCAGTGATGGTCGACCAATACACGGGGCAGACGTGGTAGTTCGCCCATACCCCAGCGATGGTCGAGAAATGCACGGGGTAGACATGGTAGGTAGCCCATACCCAGTGATGGTCGACCAATACACGGGCCAGACGTGGTAGTTAGCCCATACCCAGTGATGGTCGAGAAATGCACGGGCCAGACGTGGTGGTTAGCCCACACCCAGTGATGGTCGACCAATACACGGGGCAGACGTGGTAGTTAGCCCATACCCAGTGATGGTCGAGAAATGGACGGGCCAGACGTGGTAGTTAGCCCATACCTAGTGATGGTCGAGAAATGGACGGGGCAGACGTGGTAGTTAGCCCATACCAAGTGATGGTCGAGAAATGGACGGGGCAGACGTGGTAGGTAGCCCATACCCAGTGATGGTCGAGAAATGCACGGGCCAGACGTGGTAGGTAGCCCATACCTAGTGATGGTCGAGAAATGGGTACAAAAGCCTCTTTCCCCTCTGTTGCTTGGCTGTTCTCAGCTCTACGATACAGGCGAGTCCAGCTGTTGCTGGTTCTAAGAGATATAGACACAGGAGCCCTTAGAATTAACACCAGTTTCTCCACATCTTGCCCCTGCCCACTCACACCTCCTCACAATCCTTCCTTCACCTCACAGTAACTTCATCTCTCATCTCTCTCCAACAGTCGAGCCGACAGTACACGTCCCCAACCAGCTGGTGGGCACGCCCTTGGCTTCCGACCTCTTCCTCTCGTGCAAGGTGGAGGCCTACCCGAAGCCCATCACCTTCTGGAGAAAGAACAACGATTTTATGATCCTCAATGGGTAAGTCTTTTCCGGGGTGTGGGGCGGGAGGAGGGAAGAACTCACATTGCTACAGTAATGTGTATGGGAGATGATCACTGTAGAAGGAGAGAGACATTAATATACCTTTCTAAAAGCCTATGAGGGAAGACTATAAGATTAAAGATGTGTTTATAAAACTATAAGATTAAAGATGTGTCTATATAACTATAAGATTAAAGATGTGTCTATATAACTATAAGATTAAAGATGTGTTTATATAACTATAAGATTAAGGATGTGTCTATATAACTATAAGATTAAAGATGTGTTTATAAAACTATAAGATTAAAGATGTGTCTATATAACTATAAGATTAAAGATGTGTCTATATAACTATAAGATTAAAGATGTGTTTATATAACTATAAGATTAAAGATGTGCCTATATAACTATAAGATTAAAGATGTGTTTATAAAACTATAAGATTAAAGATGTGTCTATATAACTATAAGATTAAAGATGTGTTTATATAACTATAAGATTAAAGATGTGTCTATATAACTATAAGATTAAAGATGTGTCTATATAACTATAAGATTAAAGATGTGTCTATATAACTATAAGATTAAAGATGTGTCTATATAACTATAAGATTAAAGATGTGTCTATATAACTATAAAATTAAAGGGGACAATAGATCCAGATTGTTAGAAAGATCCTAGATCTATATGAGGACTATATAAGACTACAGGCCTTTGATTCATAAGGGGAATATAGGTATATAGACTAAGAGGCCTTTTAAGAAAACCACATATTCTCAATGGGACTTTAGACTCTTAGGAGAATCCAAGAATCTTAGAGATTCTATATAGAATATTAGAAGTAATCTAGAATCTAGAACACCTCTAGAATCTAAGGGTGACCTTAAGCTCTCAGAATGACCATAGACCCTTAAAGGGACCCTAAAACCTTTTTTGGGGGTGGGGGGGGGAGATTCCAGACTATGAGAAGGACACGTAGAATCTTTTAAGAAGACCCTAGAATCTTAGAATCTTTAGAGAGACTTAGAATCTTAAAATGACACTAGAATCTTAGAATCTTTAGAGACTTAGAATCTAATGAAGACTCTTGAATATTAGAATCTTTAGAGACTTAGAATCTTTAGAGTGCCTTAGAATCTTACAAAGAACCTTAGAATCTTAAAATGACCCTAAAATCTTAGAATCTTTAGAGTGATTCTCCTATATTTGCTACGAGATTCAACACATTTCCGTATCTGTCAGATAACTGAGTAAAAATAACCAGGTACTGAAGACATCAGGAGGTTAATGTGTTAAATAATCCTCTGTGTTTAATGATAAATGGTTCCATGTGTGCCACTGGAGCGAAATTGGGTTGTGTGTGTGTGTGTGTGTGTGTGTGTGTGTGTGTGTGTGTGTGTGTGTGGGTTGTGTGTGTGTGTGTGGGTTGTGTGTGTGTGTGTGTGTGTGTGTGTGTGTGTGTGTGTGTGTGTGTGTGTGTGTGTGTGGGTTGTGTGTGTGTGTGTGTGTGTGTGTGTGTGTGTGTGTGGGTTGTGTGTGTGTGTGTGGGTTGTGTGTGTGTGTGTTGTGTGTGTGTGTGTGTGTGTGTGTTGTGCCCACTGGTGTTCATAACGTTCTTATATCATCAAAATATGCAAAGCGAAAGTCAAAAATCACCAATCACAACTCTTGCTTGTGAATCACCTGTCACACAACCCTTGCATATGAAGCACCAATCACAACCCTTGCATATGAAGCACCAATCACAACTCTTGCATAGGAATCACCAGTCACAACCCTTGCATATGAAGCACCAATCACAACCCTTGCATATGAAGCACCAATCACAACCCTTGTATATGAATCACCAGTCACAACCCTTGCATATGAAGCACCAATCACAACCCTTACATATGAATCACCAATCACAACCCTTGCATATGAAGCACCAATCACAACCCTTGCATATGAAGCACCAATCACAACTCTTGCATAGGAATCACCAGTCACAACCCTTGCATATGAAGCACCAATCACAACCCTTGCATATGAAGCACCAATCACAACCCTTGCATATGAATCACCAGTCACAACCCTTGCATATGAAGCACCAATCACAACCCTTGCATATGAAGCACCAATCACAACCCTTGCATATGAATCACCAGTCACAACCCTTGCATATGAAGCACCAATCACAACCCTTGCATATGAAGCACCAATCACAACTCTTGCATAAGAATCACCAGTCACAACCCTTGCATATGAAGCACCAATCACAACCCTTGCATATGAAGCACCAATCACAACCCTTGCATAAGAATCACCAGTCACAACCCTTGCATATGAATCACCAATCACAACCCTTACATATGATTCACCAATCACAACCCTTACATATGAATCACCAATCACAACCCTTGCATATGAATCACCAATCACAACCCTTGCATATGAAGCACCAATCACAACCCTTGCATATGAAGCACCAATCACAACCCTTGCATATGAATCACCAATCACAACCCTTGCATATGAATCACCAATCACAACCCTTGCATATGAATCACCAATCACAACCCTTGCATATGAAGCACCAATCACAACCCTTGCATATGAATCACCAATCACAACCCTTGCATATGAATCACCATTCACAACCCTTGCATATGAATCACCAATCACAACCCTAGCATATGAATCACCATTCACAACCCTTGCATATGAATCACCAATCACAACCCTTGCATAAGAATCACCAGTCACAACCCTTGCATATGAATCACCAATCACAACCCTTACATAAGATTCACCAATCACAACCCTTGCATATGAATCACCAATCACAACCCTTGCATATGAATCACCAATCACAACCCTAGCATATGAATCACCATTCACAACCCTTGCATATGAATCACCAATCACAACCCTTGCATAAGAATCACCAATCACAACCCTTGCATATGAAGCACCAATCACAACCCTAGCATATGAATCACCAATCACAACCCTTGCATATGAATCACCATTCACAACCCTTGCATATGAATCACCAATCACAACCCTAGCATATGAATCACCAATCACAACCCTAGCATATGAATCACCATTCACAACCCTTGCATATGAATCACCAATCACAACCCTTGCATAAGAATCACCAATCACAACCCTTGCACATGAAGCACCAATCACAACCCTTGCATAAGAATCACCAATCACAACCCTTGTATATGAATCACCAATCACAACCCTTACATAAGATTCACCAATCACAACCCTTGTATATGAATCACCAATCACAACCCTTGTATATGAATCACCAATCACAACCCTAGCATATGAATCACCAATCACAACTCTTGCATATGAAGCACCAATCACAACCCTTGCATATGAAGCACCAATCACAACCCTAGCATATGAATCACCAATCACAACCCTTGTATATGAATCACCAATCACAACCCTTACATAAGATTCACCAATCACAACCCTTGTATATGAATCACCAATCACAACCCTAGCATATGAATCACCAATCACAACCCTTGCATATGAAGCACCAATCACAACCCTTACATATGAATCACCAATCACAACCCTTACATAAGATTCACCAATCACAACCCTTGCATATGAATCACCAATCACAACCCTTACATATGATTCACCAATCACAACCCTTACATATGAATCACCAATCACAACTCTTACATATGAATCACCAATCACAACCCTTGCATATGAATCACCAATCACAACCCTAGCATATGAATCACCAATCACAACCCTTGCATATGAAGCACCAATCACAACCCTTGCATATGAATCACCAATCACAACTCTTACATATGATTCACCAATCACAACCCTTGCATATGAATCACCAATCACAACCCTTACATATGAATCACCAATCACAACTCTTACATATGATTCACCAATCACAACCCTTGCATATGAATCACCAATCACAACCCTAGCATATGAATCACCAATCACAACCCTTGCATATGAATCACCAATCACAACCCTTACATATGAATCACCAATCACAACTCTTACATATGATTCACCAATCACAACCCTTGCATATGAATCACCAATTACAACCCTAGCATATGAATCACCAATCACAACCCTTGCATATGAATCACCAATCACAACCCTTACATATGAATCACCAATCACAACCCTTACATATGATTCACCAATCACAACCCTTACATATGAATCACCAATCACAACTCTTACATATGAATCACCAATCACAACCCTAGCATATGAATCACCAATCACAACCCTTGCATATGAAGCACCAATCACAACTCTTACATATGATTCACCAATCACAACCCTCGCCCATGACGAGTATGTTCGCCACAGAGGAACGAGTCGAGAACTTTCAATGAACAGGATCAAACGACACGTTATGGCATTCACAAAGAGATCCACAAAAAAAAAAAAGCTTCGAAAAGATCAAAAATCGACCGATCCCGCCACGTATAGGGCAAGGCCCTGAGTGTCCACCATTCCAAACAGCGTCAGTCGCATCTCTCGCCTTGTGGAACGCCCGCCTCAGCTGTCGATCTCGGTTCACACAAGACTGGTCGACTCCCACCCACTTGGTGCCAAAAAAAAAAAAAATGACACGTTCTTCTTCGTAAAACACATTCTAATTTATAAATACCACACTTGTTTCAGGCGAGAATGGTCGTAAACAAACAGCTAACGACCTTTTTCGTCGTAATGACCTTATAGTTGGCGCGCAAACAATGCGAAACAAACCCGAAAGACTGGTTCAGTGCGATTCACCTCTAGAGTGGAACGTGTCTTATAATTCTAACGTAAAACTGCTTACCTGGTTAAGGGGGACTAGTGAGCATCCTCACTACGTCTTCTTCATCCCAGTGGACTGCACTGTAGTCTATGGCCACCATTTACTCCCACTCTGTGTGACGAGGGCACGTCACCATGGGGGCACGTCCCCTTGGTGTCAACAACTCAACGCTTGTTTGAAAATAAAAATCGGCCCGTAACATCGTCTTAGTGTGATGCTTCACGCTTATCAAATACCTGTTCTTATGTCCACTAGCGTGTAGATACAGTTCTCACTCTGAGGCAACACTAACACTATAGAAAAACGGCCTGGAACACAAGTGTACAAACACAAGACACACTGGCTACATCCGTGCACCGCCAGTGCTCCGGGTCAACTGATGGCTATGTGTCATCAAAGTCACTACATGGCGAAGGTAAGGCGAAGAAAGAATGTATTTACCCGAGTGGGTTCCCTGTACTGGTGAAGAGACGCCAAAAGTTGCCACTAACGCCATCTCATCGGCGAGCTGCGAAACTTGTTGAGGAGAACGTGTGAAGAGTAGACTGGGTCACCTAATCTTAAAATCTACCAGGACGCATTATGGGAAACGTAAATGATTAGCATTTTAAGTTTGTCTATAGAATTCAGGATCTGTCTAATTTGAGGTTTTCTTTTTAAGAGTACACACGAACTCTTTCTCGGTCTTTGGAACGTCAGAGCACTGTGAGTGTAATCCTCATGTTGACAGAGCAGATCTCCCACACTCACATGGACCCGTGTCCTCGTGGCACGCGTGCCTCCACTTTCGCCTTGGCCCGAGACTATCAAAACAAAACCACGTCAGCAAAGCAGTTCATAAACACCCAACGGTCGTTTCTGACGTGGCAGCCTTACCCATGAGGTAACAAGGGGCTTGGACACTACATATATGGCCTTCCATTCTAACATGGCACCTCACTAACCTTGGAAAATAATATTTTCTTGGTTGTACAGATGATCACAGCTGTAATAGCGGGGAGGCCCAGGTAGCGGAGGCGAAAAATGACCCTGTACGAAAGACAGAATTAAAGTTATACTCAACATACTTCATGCCGAATGGTCATTTATGATTCTCAAGTGATTGCATGGACTGCAGTGAGCTGCCTAGGGACAGACGGGGGGTGGATAAAAGTTAATGGTCTAGTTACAGGGGGTGTATGTGTCTGCTGTGTGTGTGTGTGTGTGTGTGTGTGTACCTGGTGAGGAGTGTATGTGAGGGTGGAGGCATGTACGGAGCATCAGACTATAGGGGAGGAGCAGTTTAGTGTCAAGGGTGGTAAGGGGTTGTGAGGATCAGGTGTTTAGTGGTTGTGTGTGAGACTTACTTAGAGAAATAGTGATTTGCATGTGGCATTGACGAATCTCGATGAAGGCATATGATAGGGGTGATAGAGATGCTTTGTGGAAGGTCTTACACATATGTGGTGTCGGAGTACAGCTAATAGAAGCAGCGATGCGTTTCTATCAAGAGGGTGAGGCGTGTGTGTGTGTGTGTGTGTGTGTGTGTGTGTGTGTGTGAGTAGGAAGAGAGGAGGATATGATGAGGCATGTGAGGGTTGGTTTGCATCAAGGGTGTGTCGTGTTACCATGATTGTGTAAGGTAATCCATACCAGCTTCATTTTCAGAAATTTTCCAAGAGGCGTTCCTCTGAGAGCAGGTCTTCCCTCAACCTTCTTGAATTACTTCTAATACGCCCTTGTATGGGTACCTCCTGGAGGTAGAGCTAAGTGTAATCGTCCTCCTATATGTGGATGGCCACACAATCACACCAGGGAGCACCCTGATACCAACAGATACCAAGAGACATATGAACACTTTATAAGGACATTGGATCACTCTAAACAGTGTCTGAATCCCTATAGGTACTCGCCATCACTCTCTGAACCCTCGACGGACATAAACTCAACCTGGACCCGCCAACCAGTCCTACTCACCGATAGTCCAACCCCACACACACACACACACACACACACACCCACACACATACGACGCATGCTTCTCTCACTGTCGACACCAGCGCATAACACCACAACCAAACTGAACGGCCTCAGAGCAATTACCAACAGCAGATCTGGACAGGAAAAGGAACTTAGTTAATAACCACCACAAACAACCCAACCTCTCCTCTCCCAAACTGGTCATCCACGAAACAGAGACACAAGCTGTATAACACAGAGCGTCTACAACACTCACCCCCCCTCCCTATTACAACCACAAACATCCACACACAAGCAGTGGGAAAATGTAAACCTATACCTCATCGTGTTCCACATTCAGTTCCTCTTCTGAGCAGTGTCACTAGAGGCTCCTTCCACGCAAACTGCTTCCTAACGAGCCAACAATACCCCAAGCACCGTGGTTCCTCATGCGACAGTTTTACTCAATGCCCAGCAGTCGAGTATGATGAGTTGAAATTTTTATGGTTAGCAAAGCCTGGCGGTTGCGTGAATGTGAGTGAGATGCGTAAGACAAACGTGGTGAATGGGTGCTCGATTAACCAGCTCCACAACCCTGTGCCATTGTCTATTCATCTGTGTGAATCATACATACATATGGGACTTTGTCTATTGCTCTCGACATATTACATTGAATAGATCTCCACGAACATTAGACGTGGAATTAGTTCTTAGATAATGAACAAGTTAGCCATGTTTCTAAATCATCTGTATGCTATCGCTGGAGTCGTCATAGCGATGGGAAATAAGATAGAAATTGTGGCGATCAGCGAAGCTGTTCGGTGCAGTAACTGGCAAATGGTCGTTAAATGAAATGATGATAAACAAAACTGGGAGGAAGAAGAGTCACAACCACATTCATATCTTCCTGTCCCTCCTCCTCCTCCTCCTACTACTACTACTACTATGGAACTCCCGCAGCGCCCAGGAAGCTAGCCACGTCCACCACGTCAGACCAAAAGTCAAGAGGTGTGGTGAGAGAGCACGTCTGTGTGGGAGAGGTGAGGGAAGGACGTCTTAGAAGGTTGATAATATCTAGCGATCAACGTCTGGAAGGCACCATCTCGGGGGTCATGTTGGGTGTGTGTTGGTAGTGTTATAGGGATCTTGGGTCGTCCACAGCCCAGACGAAGGAGTGTCACTCGAACGGGGTAGTATGTGGTCGTACTTAGAGCAAGTGGAGGGTCGTATGTAGTAGTATGTATAGGGTCGTATGTATAAGTGTGTAGAGCAGGTAGAGGGTCGTATGTAGCGGTGTGTTGATCAAGTAAAGGGTAGTATGTAGCACTGTCTACAGTAAATAGATGGTCGTACGTAGTAGTACGTAGAGTTAGGAAAGAGTCGTATGCCGTAGTATGTAGAGTAGGTAGAGGGTCGTGTGTAGTATTATGTAGAGGAGGTAGAGTGTGTATGTAGGAAAGGAAGGGATGTATATAGTGGTATATAGAGAGAGCAGAGGGTCATTTGCATTAGTATGTAAAGAGGTAGAAGGTCTTGTGTAGAAGTACGCAGACGGACTAGAAGGTAGTATGTAGGAGTATGTAGATGTAAAGCAGGTACAGGGTCGTACGTAGCAGTATGTAGAGTGAAAGGCGTATCTGGTGGTGGTTGGTGAACTCCGGGTTTACCGTCCGGTGGTACCGGACATACAAAGAGAGAGAGAGAGAGAGAGAGAGAGAGAGAGAGAGAGAGAGAGAGAGAGAGAGAGAGAGAGAGAGAGAGAGAGAGGTTAAAAAAAACCGGCGCAAGAAGGGGGGAGAAAACTCTCTCTCTCTCTCTCTCTCATCTTTACCAAGAGGACATACCTATCCCCCCCCAAAAAAAAGAGAGAGGCCTTTTACATGGTTATTTCTTTTTTTCAACGGTATATACCGGGAGGCGTATTGTTACTGTTCATTTAATTCAAGCTGTGGGGGGGGGAAAGAGGGGGAGAAGAGGGGGAGAAGGGGGGTGGAGCGGAGTGGGGGGTGAACTTCGGCTTTTGTACCTTACCGTTTGATGTCCACTTTTAATACATTCCTCAAAGTTTCTGGCGAGTGTATGGGCGGCAAGAGGAGGGGATGGGAAGTCGGGGGTGAGGTGGGTGGGTTGGGTTGTGTTTTGGGGTGAACACGACTCTCATCTATGGCCATGCGACCTATGGATGGAGATGTAGGGGGAAAAGGTGTCAAGGGCGTGCGTGGTGGTGGTGCTGAAGCGTGGGATCCTTCGCTGCTGCCTCCTAACACATCCTAAATGACTTAGAAATGCGTTGCAATGCGACTCGAGGCGAATGAAAGTGTGTTGAGTGAAACCTCCTTCCTTTCTTAACGAAATATATTGAGTGAAACCTTCTTATTTTTTTTTAGATTCAATTAACCTCATTTTTCGGTGAAGTATTGACGCTAGAAATATCACATTTCTTTTTTTTCTTTTCACTTTATTTCAAGTTAATTTCTCGTTCGATGTTTCCTGCGTTGGAGAGGTAGCGCCATGAACAGACGAAGAATGGCTTAATTCGTTCACATCCAGTCTCTGTCGAGTATAATGCACCAAAAACATATCCTCTTGTACACAATCAGACCCAGCAGACTTTTTCATGTCTTCCCTGGTTCATTCCATGGACAACACGTTGCCCCCGATGTATCACTTATTTCGTACATATTCTCTCACCCTCCAGAATATTCAAGCCACAAGCACTGAAAACCTTTTCCACTCCATCCACTTTAAGTTCACACACACACAAACACACACACAAATACACACACAAACACACACACACACACACACACACACACACACACACACACACACACACACACACACCCATGGCATTCACTCCCCCATACAGCACAATCATCAAAAAGAAAAGAGAATTCACTGCCCTAAGAGGACTAAATGATACTAGATCTGGAGGAGAAAAAGATTACCTTAGTACATTACCCCCACACAACCTCTCCATCCTAAACCACGTCTCACCTACCTGGTCCTCTTCCTCTGTCCAAAAATACATACCTATACATTTCAACGTATACATACATATACATACACAGACATATACATACATATATACCCATGTATCCATGCTATCCTCAAACATGCCTATCCCATCATCCACGAATGTTTCAAATCTCTCAAGTCAAGTATGTTTATTACGTGGGCTCTTGTCGCTGGCACGCCAGCGAACCACTGGAATCAGTTATCAGTTATCTGAATATCAATATCCCAATGTGAAGTGTCCAGACCATCGATGTGTCGGGAAATCTGAAATTGAATTGGATCACAACGTTCTTTTCCCCTTGAAGAATACATGGTACAGACGATGCCTTCTGGTACAATTCCTGTGTACAGGGTCAGTAGGGATGTAAGTTCCTGTGTTTGTGGTGTGTCTCATTAGATTTATGTCCATTTGGCCGCCTGCATGTTCTCATTAGCCATCTTATGGCTTATGAAATTGGCCACTACTTCTACTACTACTACGACTACTACTACTTATTCTACTACTATTTCCATTACTACTACTACTACTACTACTACTACTAGTACCACTACTACTTATTCTACTACTACTTCTATTATTACTACTACTACTACTACTACTACTACTACTACTACGACTACTAATACTACTACTAATAATAATAATACCAGTATATACCTATGTTAGACTTGCATGTGTGTGTGTGTGTGTGTGTGTGTGTGTGTGTGTGTGTGTGTGTGTGTGTGTGTGTGGGTGTGTGTGCGTGTGTGTAGGAGTGAAGACACTGAACACACTTCACATATATACAAGGTTAAGAGACGAGGCAACACCAGTGTAAAACTCTTTTTCCCTAACACACAACTAGTAAATCACACATCATCAGCTCCTCTGTATTAAGTACTCCAGAGCTTATATACATATGTTCACCGTATATATATATATATATATATATATATATATATATATATATATATATATATATATATATATATATATATATATATTATCCCTGGGGATAGGGGATTAAGAATACTTCCCATGTATTCCCTGCGTGTCGTAGAAGGCGACTAAAAGGGGAGGGAGCGGGGGGCTGGAAATCCTCCCCTCTTGTTTTTTTTCATTTTCCAAAAGAAGGAACAGAGGGGGTCAGGTGAGGATATTCCAAAAAAGGCCCAGTCCTCTGTTCTTAACGCTACCTCGCTGAGGCGGGAAATGGCGAATAGTTTAAAAGGACGAAAGAAAATATATATATATATATATATATATATATATATATATATATATATATATATATATATATATATATATATATATACCATTAGCATCGAGTTCTTCCACAATAACACGAACACAATATCTGATCCAAATCACCTTGACCTTTACGCTGGAAGCCGTGCTCTCTCTCTCTCTCTCTCTCTCTCTCTCTCTCTCTCTCTCTCTCTCTCTCTCTCTCTCTCTCTCTCTCTCTCTCTCTCTTCCTGGAACTCGTCCCCCCTTTTCATATGTTCGTCAAACTTGTTTGTGTCTGCAGACCTAATGATGCCCCAAGAAATACAGGGACAAATGTCAGCATGGTGAGTACGACGGCGGCGCTGAGTAAAGAGGGAGGGAAAGAGGGATGAGTTACACACACACACACACACACACACACACACACACACACACACACACACATACACACACAGGACCACCCCCCTCCAAGGTTCGGGCGAGGTGGTCTGGCCTTAACATTGCTTTGAGAGAGAGAGAGAGAGAGAGAGAGAGAGAGAGAGAGAGAGAGAGAGAGAGAGAGAGAGAGAGAGAGAGAGAGAGAGAGAGAGAGAGATCCACCATTCAATCACCTTTACCCCACCGAGTATAGCCACACTACCACACTCCCGTCTCCTTGTATGAACGCCTCATCAATGCATCAAGATACAACAACCCCACCTCCTCTCTCTCTCTCTCTCTCTCTCTCTCTCTCTCTCTCTCTCTCTCTCTCTCTCTCTCTCTCTCTCCCCTCTCTCACATATAACCACATATGATTGTTATGAAGAACCGAAGAACTCATCTCACTCTTCTCTCTCAC
Source organism: Panulirus ornatus (assembly GCF_036320965.1). NCBI lineage: Eukaryota > Metazoa > Arthropoda > Malacostraca > Decapoda > Palinuridae > Panulirus > Panulirus ornatus. The sequence continues at coordinate 51,018,476 of NC_092232.1, forward strand.
ATATAACCACATATGATTGTTATGAAGAACCGAAGAACTCATCTCACTCTTCTCTCTCACATATGACCACATATGATTTTTATGAAGAACCGAAGAACTCATCCCACCACTCTTCTCTCTCACATATAACCACATATGATTTTTATGAAGAACCGAAGAACTCATCCCACACTTCTTCTCTTTCTTTCTCTCTATCTCTCTTTCTCTCTTTCCGCCAGGCCCAAGTACAAGGTGTCGGAATCCACCAAGTCGTACCACACGAACATGTCTCTCGTGATCAGGGACGTGCAAGACTCGGACATCGGCACGTACACCTGCGTGGCCAGGAACTCCATCAGCCAAGCTGAGGGGCAGATACGGACGTACGAGATCGACCCTCCAGCCACGAACAGGCCGACTACAGACAAAGATGCGTTTGGCAGCGACGTGCTCTCCACAGCCTTAGACCACAGCGCCAAGTCGTCAGGTACTGTGCCCATCCCATCGAGTGCCCTCACACTCCCCATGAGTTGGTTTGAGATATCCAAAAGGAGTGTGAATGACGAATGTGTGCAGGTCAATACCAGCTTCAATTCTCCTTCCCCCCTTTTGTCAGAGTTAGCCCAGTGGTTCATCTTTGGAGGGTTAGAATCTAACCTTCATTTCCAGGAACTGTACTTGTAGGGGACCAATGTCTGATGTCAAAAGCAAATATCTGTCCTTGATAATTGTGTGAATGATTCAATAATCATGTTTTTTTTCCTCGATCTATGACCCACACAGACCCACACACACACACACACACACACACGTTTATACACCATCCCTCTCCCTCCCACCAGACCTCATACCCCTCACCAGGTCACGCCATACCTGGTGCTCCGTGCCATGTACCTCTGCCATCCACTCCTATACCCTGACACTTCCTCCCACTGTCTCCCCTGACAAGCCACACTCCAAGGCGTCGGAGCGTTATCACCTTAAGCCCCTCTACGGCCTGTCACTGAGTCTCGCCTCATCTCTCTCTCTCTCTCTCTCTCCTCATCTCTCCAGGTTATGACCGCCTGTTAATGTATCTGTGAGGGTCCGGCAGTCTCTTCTTTTGTCCTCATTACCCCCCCCCCAAAGGCTTCACCCTCATCTACCCTTCCTTTACTTCATCACCTGTCTCTTCCCTTCCTTTGCTTCATCACCTGTGTCCTCCCTTCCTTTGCTTCATCACCCGTCTCCTCCCTTCCTTTGCATCATCACCTGTCTCTTCTCTTCCTTTGCTTCATCACCTGTGTCCTCCCTTCCTTTTGCTGCATCGCCTGTCTCCTCCCTTCCTTTACTTCATCGCTTGCCTCTTCCCTTCCTCTGCTTCATCACCCGTCTCTTCCATTCCTCCTACGTCTTCTCCCCCCAAAAAAACACCACATCTGACCATCCGTTCTCGACCAGGTGTCTCCCATCTAACAATCATCCCAGATCTACTTCGTCTTCAGCCCTAAAACAAGCCGATCTCGACCCCCTCTCTCATCACTCATGGGGGATTAGAAGCCTCATATTCAGGTCTGATCACCTCTCAAATACTAGGCCTACACGAGGAAACCTCCTTTCCCATATTACCTCCCATCTCCTACTTATCTCCCACCTCCCACTTCACATAAACTCGAAGGGTCTCAAGGTCTTAAAGGTCCCATTACCTTCGTCATAAGCTCTCAACTTCCTCACCCTGGATCTTACGAATAACTCGAGTCTCCATCTCTCTCTCTCTCTCTCTTCCCTCCTCAACCGGCAGGCCTGCACAAGAACCAGTTCGAGGACGACCACAAGGCTTCGGTGGCTACCTCCAACGCGTCCCACACCAAGGGCAAACGGAAGGACCTACACCACTACAACTTGGAGGCGGGAGATGTCAGTAAGAACGCCCAGTTGCCCAGCGTTCCAACCAGCAGCGCGACCACGAAGGAGGAGACTTCGATGCTGCACGCCATCCCCTTCGTCTACTTCGCCTTCCACCTTGCTCACATATTTTGAGTGGTTGTTTTAACTAGATATATTATAAATAGTAGGTGTAAAACTGGTGACATATAAAAAAAAGATAATTGAGAGGAAGGGATGAATGATCCTCTTCAAATTATTAAGTTGCCGCCCACCCCAGTGTGAGCCTTGTACAGTACGTGATAATAATGATGATAATGATGATGATAATGATGATGATGATGATAATGATGCTCCGCTTTCCTAATTGATCCGTGTCTTGTGAGTCAACATTGTTACGTGTGATTATTGACTGCCCCCCCCCCCCCCCCCTGCCCCCCATCTCTCTGTGTGGAGTATCTCAGTTATGATTAAATAGATTTTTACGTGTGTGTGTGTGTGTGTGTGTGTGTGTGTGTGTGTGTGTGTGTGTGTGTGTGGAAACAGGTCGACGTTGAACTTCGCTGGCTTTTATTGTGACCAAAAAAAAAAAAGGTGTGTGTGTGTGTGTGTGTGTGTGTGTGTGTGTGTGTGTGTGTGTGTGTGTGTGTGTGTGTGTGGAAACAGGTCGACGTTGAACTTCGCTGGCTTTTATTGTGACCAAAAAAAAAAGGTGTGTGTGTGTGTGTGTGTGTGTTTGTGCCTTGGAAAATGCGTGTAAATAGCATTGCATTCTTGAAAAAAAAAGAAAAAAGAAAATATCCTGAATTATAATTGTAATCTTAGGGGAATATACGGGCCTGGATTACGTGTGTGTGTGTAAATAATCATATGTACATCACGGGAGATAACAGATAAGAGAAGACGAGTATGTAAATCATACTCTGCCAATATGTAAATCATACTCTGCCAATAATACTTCGTCAGACTGGCCAATAAGGCTCCGACCAAGTGTCATTTCGAATGGTTGAGGGAGTGTGAAGGTACCTTGGACATGTGGTGATCATCTGTATTTCTGTATCTCATACAGAAATAATTGCATCCTGGCCAAAAATGAAGGAAAGCAACTCATCACCATGCATGGTCTCCTATGTCTCCTGTAAATAAGTAAATACATAAATAAATCACAGACCGTCTCGATATTCTGTAGTAAAGTATGAAATTTCGTATTCATGGCAACATTCTCTTGTTTACCTCAACAGAGACGAAAACCAATAAATAAATAAAGACGAAAGTAAAGCGTTATATAACGAGCAAGACTTGACATATTACATGACTTACTTTGATCATCTGTAACACATGAATGATTATGTGAAAGAAAGGATTGTTTAGTGTTACATATATATATATATATATATATATATATATATATATATATATATATATATATATATATATATATATATATTCGAGAGCAAGACTTCGTCCAGACAGACTAAGGAAGGCAGCGAGAGAGACACACACACGACTTATGTAATCCACTGGTCATCCTTCGCTTCGCTGTGGTTCACTCACCTCCCACCCCCGCGTCTGACCAGGAGGCCACACTTTCCCCTCCTCCCCGCCCTCGTCTCCCTCCCTATTTCCACAGGCGCTCTAACCTGTCTGGGACGAAGAGTGGAGCGTGAGCCGCGGGAGTAGGTAGCGGAAACCCATGAGATGTGGCAAGGCCGCAGGAGTGGATGGGAGGAGGAGTGGATGGGATTGCGAGTGAGTTTCTGGAGAAAGGAGGTGAGATTGTCGCAAGTTGGGCCTTTCCACCATTGCATGGTCCATGTTGAGGGTGCTGAAGGACTGGCACGAATGCATGTGAGTGGCCGAATCACACAGGTACATGTCTGTCGAGTATATTCGTTCAGTGGTAAGGGAAAGTGGTGATTAAGAAGGGAGTGACATACACAGAACATCTGATTTTGGGGAGGAGCAACGTGGCTACAAGACTGGTCGATGAGGTGTTGATCAGGTGTGTTTGGTTGAATGATGGTGTGTCGGGGAATAACTGATAAACATGAGGGATTGTCAAGTGGCATTTATGGGTCTCGAAAAGGAATATGATACGCGTGACCGAAGGTGTTACGAACATATGGTGTGTGAGGATTGCCACTCAGAGCAAACCACACAAAACAAGGCTCTTAGAACAATCACAGGCTGAGAGGCAGTTCACAGACTTTCAAGCGAAAAGAAAAATGGAAAAAGGGGCTTCCACTGGAATCTCCCTTCACTAACCTCGGGGTCCATATTACTTTTCGTAGTAGCACTAGACCCCTGTCATCCAAACCACACTCTAACCAAGCACGAATCACTCCCACAGATGAAACCCAGCCTTGCTTCATATTGAAGTAGACTTTAATCAAAGATCCACCCCTCCCTCCCTCAACAGACACGATCATGAGAAAGCACAAACACACATTACACGACTCGAGAAGCGCTAAATAATCGCCCATGCAAATCCAGTCTTAAACTGCATCCCACCAGATATATCTTCCATCTGAAACTACGATCCCCAGTCATGCACATGTTATGCTTTTCCCAATGCGTTCTGGACAGTACCCATGTTTACAACGCTATGTCTATCCATCCATTTATCTATCAATCTATCTAGCTATCTATCTCTCTATCCACCTACCTACCAACCTATATATATATATATATATATATATATATATATATGATTGAAGAATACATATTCATCTTTACCTTGGGCAAAATAATCCTTGCTATGTTTAACCAGGTTAATTTGGGTCAGTTTACTTCATTTTCAGGTTAATTATTTCATATTTCACACTTTTTGTGGATAAAAGTTGTTGCATATATGAAATTTTGAATTCAGTAAGTATATAATTCCTGGATAGGCACCAATTAAGCATAACCTGCAATTTGAACGAACAGGAAAGTCACACACACACACACACACACACACACACACACACACACACACACACACACCTTGGGGCAGTGTTCAGCGTCACGACCAATCAGCCTATCGGACCAAGGTTTGAGTCCTGAACAGGGCAGATGGCTCATTGCTAACCCAGCTGTTCATCCTCCCAGTTGAAGGATGGTCGATGAATTGGGCTCCTGGCTTAAGCTGGTCGAGTCATTTGCTGTTTGCTGATGACACGGCGCTGGTGGCAAGTGCGACTCAGAGCCTTTCACGAGCTAGCGTTTGAGTTTGGAAGAATGTGCGAAAGGAGGTAATCAAAAGAATTTGAATATAGGCAAGATTTGCACGGTTTAGCTGTGGGAAGGAACAAGTTAGTCGGTGTGTGAGTTTGAGTATAGACAACTTGGAAAGCCTTTGGCTACCTGCGGGGGGTCAATGGAACAATAGCTGATCTATGGTATAGGGGGAGTGAGGAGGCGATGGTTCTGGGTCTACACGGAAATGGGTGGACAAGATCTAAACAAACGCAGGATTTCTTCTTTCCCGCGAAAAAATATGTGAGGTAAAGACAATATATTAATTGAATTCTACAAGTTTGACTTGCCATTTGAGTTCACAGGAGTTTCCAGCAATGACAAATCTAACCACTGATCCTCATTCTAACAGGTATAACCAAGCTATATAATCATTCTATAGGAATATCTAAATCATTCTTATTCTTATAGAAAAAGTATAGATACCGTAAGCCAATACCACGAGCAAACCAGAGCTAAGTCTCCCAACACCAAGTCGACTGAGACTTGGTTCAGAACTAACCCAGGGGAATCCAGTACTCCCTTAATATATAAGACAGAAGGTTTAATCATTCTAATACCTTCAGTAAACCAAGAAGTTTGCATTTGTGTTTGATCTGCCAAGGGACCAGGCTCACAGTTTAGCTTTATAATGAATATCAGGGCTGCAGTATTGAAGCTATGATATATATATATATATATATATATATATATATATATATATATATATATATATATATATATATATATCATACTATTCGCCATATCCCGCGTTAGCGAGGTAGCGTTAAGAACAGAGGACTGAGCCTTTGAGGAAAATCCTCACTTGGCCCCCTTCTCTGTTCCTTCTTTTGGAAAATTAATAACGAGGGTAGGATTTCTAGCCCCCAGCTACCTCCCCTTTTAGTCGCCTTCTACGACACGCGGGGAATACGTGGGAAGTAATCTTTGTCCCCTATCCTCAGGGATATATATATATATATATATATATATATATATATATATATATATATATATATATATATATATATATATATATATATATATATGACCACGAGTGGGAATCAACCTTTGGTGAGGTATATCACAATCAGTAAACAATAAGGTGTACAGTCTCGTCAGAGAACATCTCACTCCAATGGAGACCATCATTTCCCTGCTCCTGAGTGAAGCGCAACTTTCAAACTACACGAACCTCGAAAGGAGGCTTGGGTATTATGACAGATATACATTATCAATACTTCATTCCAGGATAGAGTTCATTCCAGGAAAGAGATCTGTTGCTGTATTCAGTAGTCAAATGAGACTCGTGTGTTGGTATGTGGCATTTTTATGTTGACAGCTTCTGACTTTACGTTTGTGTTGGTTAAATACGCGCTGCCGACTCCCTCCCTCCCCACTTCCCCCTTCTGATGCGTTTTGTGTTGGCCAGACGCGCAGCAAGAGAGTTGACAACACCTACAAGGCAATTTAGATATGGTGTCAGACTCTCAAACCACAATAGTGCCCACTTCCAACACAGACGCTCATTTGACTCTTATACACGTACGATAGGCAGATGAAAGACTTTGGTCATTATTGATACACACTGTAGCTTGGAGAGAACTGCTGAGTGATCTTGTTTTAAATCCGAGTTTTCTTTTGGAAAAGAAAATACCTTTAAGTTCTGGGTATTTTAGATGTGGTGTTGGTCAACTGGGGACTTCTCGACCCCCTCTGTGACCTGGGGTCACTTCACCATGACCTCTCTATGCGTGTTTCATGTTCTTCTACACTGTTTTGTGACGTAACTACCCGTCATTCACTCTAAAGGCCTCGTTTTCTTCCTTTGTCCGTGTGGTTTCTGGGGCAAACACACACACACACACACACACACATACACACACACACACACACACACACACACACACACACACACACACACATGCAAATGAATCATAAAACAACATATGATTCAGGAACATGCTGGTAGCCATATGAATATTGAAACACAAAGATTCGAGCGCTTTCGTGAGTATTCGTAACTTGAGTATTCGTAACTTGAGAGATACAGGGATGACGAATACGAAGAGATTTTACAGACATATATATAACAGGTCAGGCGTATGACCTTTTCAAATCTGGGGTCACGCATGGGTCAATGGAAAATCGTGACCACTTAAGAGAAGGGTCAAGTCGTAGATTAAGTTCCATGACCCGACCCTTGCCTAAAAAGGTCACATTTTCCACTTGACCTTCGCTTGACCTTCATCTATCAAGGTCAAGGCCTTAACTGTCATTTCTTGCCTGCAGAATATATTCATGTTCACCATCTCTGTATCCTTGATGAAAATACACACGAAACCGCTCAGACCTCCGTGTTCTATTTTCCATGCGGCTACCAGCATGTATAGAGTGAAATGGAACGATGTGGTATACAGGGAACGACGTACTGTCAGTGGACTAGGGGAAACGATAGAATTGTCTGGGTGTGGCTTGTCTGCATTGTACACCACAGCGACGAGAATGGAGAGGAGCAAATGCGGCCTTTCTTCGTCTGTTTATATCACGACCTCGCTAGCTCGGGAAACGGCGATCAAGTATGGATTAGCCTGGCAATTAGCGTTCACGAATACCATAGAAAAGGTCCTGGGTTCGAATCCTGGCTGTTGAAGGGTATCATGTGATGTATGTATACAGATACATACGTTATACCGTCATGATTACTATTTCAATTGGACATGAATCCTTTTATGTATTCTTACGTTGGATATCATACATATGAACCTTCTCTACCTCTGAGAAATTAAGAAGCCTCTCCAGTAAGATAAGGTACCAGTGAGAAGCTGCATTGCTTCTATGCACTTACATAGGCGCTGGGAATACACATGAAAGCCTTTGACGGGGTTATCAAGCGGAGTACAATTAAAGTACCACACATTCATAAATCTACACCGATGGAGACAGGACTGTAAAACCTTCGTGCCAAAATTTCACCTGTACCCCCTTTAATAACGAGATATGAGCAAGGTCGGCTAAGTTTAGCGACACTACACAACGCCCGCGAATCGCACATCTTGATAATGAATGGGTTCTTGGGTTATTCCTCTTTTCTCGAGGTTTTTTGAGATTACTGAGGCAATCGCGGGGTTCAGGCAAAGGTCGGATGACGCTCGGCTTTCCCAAATAAAGGGCATCACCTGGTGAAGGAGGAAATTATTGATAGAGACGGGAGAGTACTGTTGCCAAGACGTCACTCACCCTACCCAAAGCCAGTGTCAGAAATGACGTAGTTATACCTAAATCCATAGAAAACGGATAAGAAGTGTTTCGTTTTTTTTCCCCCCCACCTCTTTTTTTCGTTTTCTTTCCCAGTGGTTTGTTTCTATTACCACTGTTTATCGGCTTGTGTCTATCCCAAGTGATTTAACTCCTTATCTTTGCCCCCCTCTCCTGTGGGTCATCACTGTGGGTATAATTTCCTCTCTGTGATTCAGTCCTCAATGTATGTTCTATTTCTCCTTTGGCTTTTACGCTCTTCTCTGTATTCATCATTTTCCATTCTTTTTTTACGTATACTGTCCTAAGACACGTTCAACTCCTCCACCTTCATTTCTCTGTTACGATTCATTGTGTGTCTGTTCCAGATGAACATATATATATATATATATATATATATATATATATATATATATATATATATATATATATATATTCCTATGAGTCCACGGGGAAAATAAAACACGATAAGTTCCCAAGTGCACTTGTATGTAATAATCACATCATCAGGGGAGATACAAGAAAAAAATATAGTTGATGTGCAGCGAAGAGACGTAGCTAGGACGCCATTTGGTAAACAAGTTTAAACAAGTTTGGTAAACAAACTTGTTTACCAAATGCCGTCCTAGCTATGTCTCTTCGTTGTATATCAACTGACTCTTATATCTCTCTCCTGTGTCTCCCCTGATGATGTGATTATTACACGAAAGAGCACTTGGGAACTTATCGTGCTTCATTTTCCCCATGAACTCACAGGAATATACTTGATCACGCGCAAAACTATGATCCTTTCTATATATATATATATATATATATATATATATATATATATATATATATATATATATATATATATATATATATTGAAATTAGAATCAACATGAAATTCTAATTCACATTGTTTTTCTCTTTTGAAAAGTCTGCGTGACTAATTTCGCAATCACTTTATTAGAGTGACCATCGGTAAGAAACTGTGTATGACGTCATACCGTTACGTAAGCTGATCAAAGCTCCTTTTGACCTTGTGCAGACTATGTGACCTGGCCTGACCTCTGTTGATACTCTACAGGTCAGCTTGGGCACTAGCTTTAACCTGCTGGGTCAATGGACCTGGAGCACTGGTTTTGTGACCTGGTAATGAACAGGTCTAGAAGACTGGTTCTGTGACCTGGTACTGAACAGGTCTATTACACTGCTTTTGTGACCTGGTATTAATTAAACAGGTCTGGAGACAGCAGCTGAGGTACTTCAAGCCAGCTATGTATAAATGATAATATGTAAAATATATACATATATATACATTCATGTATCTCTAGTCATTAAGTTGTTTTTTGGGGGGTTTTGAAATGATTTCAAATTTTCCATTTTTCATTCTAAGCATCCATTCATCATTTTGTTTATTCATACTTGTGTGTATACATATGTTCATGATTTATAATCTCTTCCTTTCTATTTATGTATATATGGGTAATACATTATATATATATATATATATATATATATATATATATATATATATATATATATATATATATATATATATATATATATGTAATCCTCCGTTTTCTTTCTTTTCCGATCTGTTTGCCAGATCTCCGTATGTAAATCTCAGAAAACGGATTTCTCTTATGAGGGTCTAACGCCAATCATTATTATTATTTACCCTTTCATTACAGCATAGTAGGTTGTAAATACTGAGTCAAACCATTTGTTTTTCCGTCTAAGTGTTGGTATTAGTTTACTGACATTTTATGTAAAAATGTATAATAAAAGTCTTAAGATTAAATTAGCCTTTTCTTTCATCCCGTTCCAGAAAACACTGCCAGTTCAAAAGGGGGGGGGGCCCTTTTTTTTTCTAATATCCTTCAATGTCCTTCACAAGGATGAGTCTCCTTCTCTGCTGTGATATACGACCTCTCTCTCTCTCTCTCTCTCTCTCTCTCTCTCTCTCTCTCTCTCTCTCTCTCTCTCTCTCTCTCTCTCGATGAGGTTCCAACGCGCGTAAATCTCCAGCCACGTAGAAAACAAATGGGTAGTTACTCTCATACAAGCAGAGTTCCCAGTACCGCAAGGTTCTCTTCTGGGACCACTGCTCTTCTTGAATCTGTTGCGAATACCTTGCCTCAGGGACAGAGTCCCTTCCTGAACAGGTTTGAAGACGAGGGAACAAAGAGCAAAAGGGGGATTTGAATGCCTTTGATAATAGACTTGATAAAATGCTTCGCTTCAAGCCCACGACTTATTATTATTTGCGCCTCCACAGTGGAAAGTTAGAATTCGCATGTTCATGTCTGTGAATGAGCCATATGCCTTTCTAACTTCTAACCACACTGCTCTGTGAGGTTTCTGCTATCTTCCACTATCACAAAATAGCCTCGACAGAAACCCAGTGGTTTTGTTTGTGTTTGAAACCCAATGGTTTTGTTAGTGTTTGAAACCCAGTGGTTTTGTTTGTGTTTGAAACCCAATGGTTTTGTTAGTGTTTGAAACCCAGTGGTTTTGTTTGTGTTTGAAACCCAATGGTTTTGTTAGTGTTTGAAACCCAGTGGTTTTGTTAGTGTTTGATTTCCTTTGTATTCTTTGTAAGACTAACAAAGGGTTCACGACCAACTCCAAGGTTGGAGCCACCACGGTTGTGGATGAAATAGATTCATTGAGAAACAGATCTATGGGAAAAAGAGAGTTTCTTGGGGGGGAAAACAGATCAAGGAGGAAACAGATCTCCGGGGAAATAGATTCTTAGGGAGAAATAAAATCCATCGAGAAATAGATCCTTGGAGAACCAGATCCTAAGGACACATAGATTCTTGGGTAATAGATCTTTGGAGAAACAGATATTTGGGGGAAGATTCCACAGAGAAACAGATCCAGGGAGAAATAGATCCTTGGGGGAAAAATTCAATTAAGAAGCAGATCCTTGGAGGGAAAATCCCACTGAGAAACAGATCCTTGGAGAAACAGATTCTTGGGGACACAGATCCATTGGGGGGGGGGGGGAACAGAAGCCCCGAGAAACAAGACCCAATGACGTCACCGAGGTCATCTTCCTTTGGTCACCAGAAAGAAAAAAAAACTTCAGGAAAAAAAATAATATGAATTATTTTGACAGAAATAAAAGAACGTCTACGTACGAACACATGTACGGATCAGAGCACCTATCTATCTGTCTATCTATCTATCTATCCATCTATCTATCTCTCTATCTATCTATCTATCTATCTATCTATCTGCATATACATATTCTCGAACTTCAGTGGTCACACACACACACACACACACACACACACACACACATCACCAGCTTCAAACAGGAGAATAAGTTGAACGATAGATCGCCGTAACGAGACGCACATTAACGGAGTTATCAATAATAAATTATTTCGACATATTAGGAGGACTAAGAGACAGCATCGCCTCACGCGGGCGGAGGTACTGTGTCTCGTTGTGAACGACCAGCCATCCACGTGACGTGGGGAGAGATCTGATGGTATATCTCTCGACCGAGCATCCAAGACACTAGGAGAGATATGCTATATCTCTCTACCTAGCATTTAAGATACAAGGAGAGATATGCAATATCTCTCGACCGAACATCCAAGACACTAGGAGAGATATGCTATATCTTTCTACCTAGCATCTAAAAAGCTAGGAGAGAGATATGCTCCATCTCTCTACCTAGCATCTAAGACGCTAGGAGAGATATATGCTCCATCTCTCTACCTAGCATCTAAGATACTAGGAGAGATATGCTACATCTCTCTACCTAGCATCTAAGACGCCAGGAGAGATATATGTTCCATCTCTCTACCTAGCATCTAAGACGCCAGGAGAGAGATATGCTCCATCTCTCTACCTAGCATCTAAGATGCTATGAGAGAGATATGCTCCATCTCTCGACCTAGCATCCAGGATAACAGGAGGGCCTCTGGTCCGACCATGATCCATCTCTCAACCAACCATCCGAGGCGTTTGAGACAAACCCATACCCATCACCACCCCCCCATCACCCTCCCTCACTCCACCAACTAACCAGAGCTGAGCCGCCCTTGCGAGACAGATGAGATGTGTTCCCCTCTGGGAAGGTGACTTGGGGCCTCTACGTCCAGCATATAAAACCCTACTCAGCAGCCCCCTCTCCCCTCAGCCTCTTCTATTGAAGATGCGCTTGTCAACTAAGCATCGGTAACTTCTACAGAGACACCAGTACACACACACACACACACACACACACACGCGCGCGTGTGGCGGCGGAGGAGGAGGAGGAGGCCCCAAGGCCCCTCTTCTCCCTCTCCCTCCTTCCCTTCCCCACTCCCTCACTCTCGACAGCCGGTAAGCTTAGTCTTGAGAAAACCCGACTGATCTATTGACAAAGGTTGACCTCAAGACTGGCGCTCTCATAAGGGAAGCTCTCGTCACAGACGAAGGTACTGACGAAGGGACTCGTCCTCGTGGCCAGGCTCGTCAGTGGGATAAAAAAGGCAGACAATTATAGAGAGGAGGAGGAGAAGCGATAGTCTAGGAGAGGTTAGGTTACATGGTTAGGGAGAAGAAGAGTGTGAGGGTATGGGGAATGAGGGAGAATAGGTAGTGAGGTGAAGACACTTCGTCTAGCGGGGCAGGTGAATTCTAACGATACATATCTCTCTCTCTCTCTCTCTCTCTCTCTCTCTCTCTCTCTCTCTCTCTCTCTCTCTCTCTCTCTCTCTCTCTCTATCTATCTATCTTTCTATCTATATATATATATATACTGAGCCAAATAAACTATTCTATAAGCAAGACTGAAGCCAGACAAAGTCATTTCTGTCTCGAATCTACCACTGTGTTGGTCCACGGTAATTAGCCCCTCCCAATGGGCCTTTGGTGTATAAAAAATAAAATTTTATGTATCAAAAACTCTCGGCCACAGGGATAGCTAGAAGGACCTGAGACCCGTCAATCCTACACCCCGACTGTTGGAACTTCCTAAGCCAAGTAACACAAGACCAGCCCCTCGCGCATCAGAAGCAAACGAAGGACCACCACATATCAACACGAGACTCGAACACAGTCATTCTAAAACCCAGGTGCTTCGTCTGCGACACTGGGCGGGTCGTGGGATCTATAATAATGTCTAAAATGTACCTTATAGAAGAAGAAAAAAAAAGAGAGAGAACTTCCCCGGGTTCTTTGTTTCCGGACGCCACACGCTACTGGCCCACTCACTTCCTATGCCGGTTACTCAGTCGCCTATATAGCGAAGCCAATCATAGTTACACACAAATCCGCACTGTCCGCTACGAAAGCGCCATTGTCTCCGTCTGACAGAAAAAAAAAAAGGGAGGGGAAAAAAATATGTCATTCATCACAAAGACAACGCGGTATTCTTTGCCTGACTCAAAGGTATAGAGTTACTTTAAATTCCTGATAAGCGATTATATTATTCCTTTTAAAATCAATTATAAATTCCTGATAAGCGATTATATTATTCCTTTTAAAATCAATTATAAATTCCTGATAAGTGATTAAATTCTTGATGACTGGCCATGTCAGTGTGTTATTAGGAAACGACTTCACTTAGACCATATATCTAGCCAACTGTCATTTAAGTAAGTCACTGAACTTTTTAATCACTTAGGAATTACTTAAACCCTATGTGGCCGAGGTCATTAAGTAATTAATATACTTCTGTGTCTCTTTATCTTTACGGATCACTGTTTCGTACGAAATGTATGGGAAGTTTAGTGAAAACGCTGGTTCGTACGAAATGTATTGGATATCGAACTTAACATCACCACTTTTATATATACTTTTATATACTTTTACGTACTTACACACATGCTTCAGTATAGACAATGCAATTTTGATATCTGATTATGATTGACTTTAGGTTAACATCATCAGTTACAATGAGAGTTTATGAACCACGATGGTGGTACGACCCTTGAGCACGACGGTACGACCCTTGTTCAAGGATCGTACCGTCGTGTTCAAGGGTCGTACCGTCGTGCTCATGGTTCGCGCCGTCGTGCTCAGGGGTCGTGCCGTCGTGCTCAAGGGTCGTGCCGTCGTGCTCAAGGATCGTACCGTCGTACTCAAGGATCGTACCGTCGTACTCAAGGGTCGTACCGTCGTGCTCAAGGATCGTACCGTCGGGTGCTCAAGGATCGTACCGTCGTACTCAAGGATCGTACCGTCGGGTGCTCAAGGATCGTACCGTCGTGCTCAAGATCGTACCGTCGTGCTCAAGGGTCGTGCCGTCGCGCTCAAGGATCGTACCGTCGTGCTCAACACTACGTTTTCTCCATTACGATGTACATTGATGGAAACATGACATGAAAGATTTCTGGTACTGAACATGAACATTTGTCATTGTGTTGAGAATTCTCACTTATGCGGATGACCCAATAAATGGCAATATGACTAACAGCAAACATGCACAACTGTATCATATGAAAAGAAAATTGGATCGCTTTAAAACAGAATTCCTTGATCCCCTTAGTGCTCCACATTGACACTCTTAATCCCACATAGACATACAACCATATACCCTTCCAGTATACTAAATGATCATCCGCATGCATTCGCATACCACACGACCATACTGGGTATATCACATACGACACAACCATGCTGGAAGTCACATACGAGACACACACACATGACATTTACTTACCCCACCACCAGTAGCAACACTAAGGCAATGACTATACCATACGCGCTCAGAATACATACCACCACAAGCTTTGCAGAGGAAAAAAGAAAAGAATCTTTGAGTAGCGTCTACGTGAAGTTCGACCACTCCACCCTAAACTACGCCTCACCGGTCCGGTCATCCATCCTGTCCAAAAACAAATATAGTAAAGCCACAAACCAGATGAGGATGAGTCTATGGCAGCTTATGTCCATTCAAACTCACGCTCCAACTAACCGCTTACCTCTCCACTGTGGAACGTAATGATTGATTTCATTCGCATTTGCTCTCTAGTTGCGCCTTTCACACACACACACACACACACACACACACACACACACACACACACACACACACACTTAATGAAACTAAGGAACCAGCTTCTGCATCTGTTTCGCTTGAATCTGCCACCAGCGCCGCGTCATCAGCAAACTGTAACAGACTCACTTCTCAGGCGCCCCTCACTCTCTCCAGGCAGCAGACCTGTCCCTCTCTCCAACAACTTTATATTTACCTCCCTCACCACCCCATCCATAAACAGATTAAACAGCCATGAAGACATCACGCACCCCTTACTGCAGACCCCACTTTTCACCTTGGACCCTCTGAACCCTTCCATTCACTTTTTTCCAAATTCATGAATATTACAAAAAAATCCAATTCTGTCTCAAGGTATTTTTCACGCGAATCCTTCAAAGCAGACATTTGATACATATATCCTTAATCAGTCCAAAAAGCATTGCTCTGTGCTTGCTTTCACCCTCTCAGTCACTACCCTCCTAAACAACGTATTAGGCATACTCGACACACTTATATATCGCTGTAATTCGAGCACTCACTTCCATCCCCTTTGCCTTTAGATAATAACACTACATCAATTCCGTCAGTCGCCCGGCACATCACCTTCGAGCCACATATATATACACTAAAAATCCTGACTAACCAATGAAGAGCGTTGTCGCTCCCTTTCTTAAGAGATTTAACTGCATTCTTAACTACTCCAGCTGCTTGCCACACTTTATCTCATTCGTGGTTTTTACAACCTCTCTCTTTTCATCAGAATATTTCCCACAACACTTTTGGTCCATATACTTCCATAACGCAAACACTTTATATCTGCCGACCTATTACCTCACACATTCAACAGTCCTTCAAAAGACACACTTCCTCTCCCTTTTACTTCTTCCTTGCCTGTTACCACTTCTCTATGCGCTCCCTCACTGATGCCCACCTTAGTTATCTTGTTCTATTCACACTATTCAACTCCTTCCACAACGTTTTCTCGTTCTCCCTGAAGCTTGATAGTCCTCGCTCACCCCTATCTCTCACTTCCCGCCTTTTTCAGCGCGATATACCTTCCTCTTGACCTTCACCCGCTTTCTCTTATACACCTCCCAGTCAATCGCACTCCTTCCCTGCAGGCAGTGCCCATACAATTCTCCAACTTTCATTCATTACTAACTTCAACTTCCTTATCCCACCACTCAAGATCATTTTTCTTTTTTTCTATTAGCCCATCTCCCACTTTCTACATTCCTCACACACACACACACACACACACACACACACACACACACACACACACTTCTCCCACAGATGTAATCAGTGCTTCTCATTCCGTTCCCCCGGTGTTTGTTTACTCACACCTTGTGCCATTCCTCACCTTATCTCTCCTGGTATCTCGCCACACAAGCCTCTCCAACTCCGCGGCATTTCCTTGTTCCTTCCCCAAAGCGCCACTACGGCAAACTTTCACACTCGCCTCCAACAAAGAAGTGATCACACATCCCACCGGCTGCCCCTTCCCAGCGCGTTCACACACACCCCCCAGTCACCAGGCTCCTACGTGCACTCATATCAATGAGCACCTACTCCGGTAATGCCCACTCACCATTAACCCCACTCACCATTAACGCCACTCACCATTGACCCCACTCACCATTAGCTCCACTCACCATTGACCTTACTAACCATTAGCACCACTCATCATTAACCCCACTCACCATTAACCCCACACACCATTAACCCCACTCACCATTAACCCCACTCATATTCAACCACACTCACCATTGACCTCACTCACCCTTAACCACACACACCAATGACCCCACTCACCATTAACCCCACTCACCATTAACTTCACTCACCATTGACACCACTCACCATTAACCCCACTCACCATTAACCCCACTCACCATTGACCCCACTCATCAGTGACCCCACTCACCATTAACTCCACTCACCATTAACCCCACTCACCATTAACCCCACTCACCATTAACCCCACTCACCCACGTGTGTAATCTTTTTTCTGTGCCTGTTATTCCCACTCAGCAATCCTTTTTTAGCCCAGAACTCCACAAGCAGTTCACTCCGTCCACCCACACTGGGCATCGCATGTCTCATTACTTATACCCTTAATGGCCACACTAACCATTAATGATAATAATGATAGTAATGATAATAATGATTATAATAATAATAACAATAATAATAGTAATGATGATGATGATAATAATAATAATAATAATAATAATAATAATAATAATAATAATAATAATAATAATGATAATGATGATAATAATGATAATAATAATAATAATAATAATAATAATAATAATAATAATTATAATAATAATAATGACACTGATAATACTAAGAAAATGTAATGACACACACACACACACACACACACACACACACACACACACATATATATATATATATATATATATATATATATATATATATATATATATATATATATATATATATATATATATATATATATATAAACCCAGAGTGGAGGCTGGAGGAGAAACGAGGGAAAGAGAAATAAAAGAGAAGATTAACTGGAGCGAGGCAGGTGTTACCTGAAGTCTACGTGGCGGCACTTAAGACACACAATTGATTTTCATCTCAACATAAATTCCCGATAACACTATCAAAAGACGAGGCAAGATTCAGGACTGGAAAAGTCCACTGGAAATAACCCATCAGGTTCGGGCAAAATGAAGGCAAGTCCACAAGGGGAAAAATGGGAGTGTGAGGTCGAGTGGGAGTATAAAGTCGAGTGGGAGTAGGTCGAGTGGGAGTATAAGGTCGAGTGTAAGTGTGTGTGTGTGTGGGGGGGGGGGGGGGAAGGAAGGAGGTTGAGGTGAGGTGAGGGGGGTCGAAATATCGCTTTGAGGTGGTGGAATGATGAAGAAATGGAAAAAAAAAACACCAATGCGCCAGGACATACCTCTGGCTCGAGAGAGAGAGAGAGAGAGAGAGAGAGAGAGAGAGAGAGAGAGAGAGAGAGAGAGAGAGAGAGAGAGAGAGAGAGAGAGAGAGAGAGAGAGAGAGAGAGAGAGAGAGAGAGAGAGAGAGAGAGAGAGAGAGAGAGAGAGAGAGAGTATGTGTGTGCTCTCCTTCCGAGGCGACGTGAAAGAAACACAGGAGGTGGGAGGGAAAGGTAACGGAGAGGCGGAGGGGAGGAAGGTGGCGGAGGGAGGGAGGAAGGGAATGGGGGGAGGGAAAGAGGGAGTCTCGGGTGTGGCTTCCAGTAAAACGATCATTGTGTTTCCAATTCAATTTCCGAGTATCGCCGTGGCTGGGGTGAGCGTTCCCAACTGGCCCATCCATCCGAGCCAGCCCTCCTCCGCTCTGTCGGGTCGCAAGCCACCTCCCACAACCACTCCCTCTTAAACAAGTCTCTATGAGTGTCAGATGACGTCCACCTACCCTCCCGTGGTGCGCCGGGTCGAAAACCCCGCCGCTGGACTCCCCAACATCTCGGATCGGGTTATGCGTCTAAACGCGCCTCCGCTCCCTATTGAAAAGAAATGGCTGGCGGTCGGCGTTCCATTGCTTTTCTTAAAACAACCAGCACTGACCGGTGCTGAGTCCGGCTGCTGGACTGGCCTCCAGGGACGACTTGCCAGCACGATTTATCGGCCTGATACAATACGACACCTTGTGTGTGTGTGCGAGAGAGAGAGAGAGAGAGAGAGAGAGAGAGAGAGAGAGAGAGAGAGAGAGAGAGAGAGAGAGAGAGAGAGAGAGAGAGAGAGAGAGCGCTACACCAGAAGCAATTTATGGATAGCGTGTGGCGAGGAAGACAAGGAATTAGCAAATGCTTCCTCCCCCCCTTTCCTTTTTTTCTCTCTCTCTCTTTCCTTCTTTTTCTCCTTTCAAGGAGATGCTTGATGCTTACTCGAGCCACACAAGTGTCTTAGGAAGAAAATAGAAGGAGAGGAAGAAAAAGGGGAGGCCTGAAAGTTGATCAACTCGTGGCCCTCACCGTGTTTGAGGAAGAAGGAAAAAGAAGAGAAAGAGAAAGAGAGAGAGAGGAAGAAAAGGAGCCGTGAAGGTTGATCATAGACCAGGAGGGAGAAGAGACGAATGGCTGGGGGTCAGGCATCAGTCCCTCGTCAGGTGGAGGTGGGAACACCATCTGATGTTGGAGGAACCAGCAGCGGTCACAGGAGACAAGGGAAGAGGGGGAAGGAGGGAGGATCCTTGTCCACTTTGGGGGGAAAGGATGAGGAGGTGTGAGGGAGGGAGGGAAGAAGAGGTGAGGAGTTAAGAACACAGCAGCTCTTACACTTTCTCCCCTAACTCTCTAACTAGGCGGGAGGTGGATGATAACATTATCGAGGTAGTTAGGGGAATCTCTAGGCTTAATCAAATACGTTTAAAAAGAATAAAATTGATTTTTAGACCATGATTTAAAAAAAACGGGGAGTAATAGTTGGTAAGCTGGGAGAATTATATGTGAGAAGAGGAATATAATATGATGCTTATTTCGAATGACTGATTATCATGTAGAATCAAAATACAACACCAGTTTCGTCATCTCCAAACAAAAGAACAATCAAGTGACACTTTTCATATCGGTAACTCCTTCACGTTATCTTTTGTCCCAGGTATTTAAATGGATAATGCTAGAAACGGGCTTCGAAAATCCTTACCTCACCTCTCGTATACTGCTGTACGCGAAACACACCTCCAGACTGCATGGCAGGAATATGTATATATAGATAGATAAAGAGATAGATAGATAGATAAAGAGATAGATAGATAAAGAGATAGATAGATAGATAGGTAAAGAGATAGACAGATAAAGAGATAGATAGATAGATATAGATAGATAGATAGATAGATAGATAGAGAGAGAGAGAGAGAGAGAGAGAGAGAGAGAGAGAGAGAGAGAGAGAGAGAGAGAGAGAGAGAGAGAGAGAGACTATCTATGACATGGTCATGGTCGAGGTATTGAAGTACCCTCGGCGTCTTTACTACACCAAAGACAAACAAACAAACAAAAACAATGATGTCTTGAAGCAAAATTGTCCTAAGGTCCGGGGCCTTCAAGACAATGGGACGACCCTAACGACAAACCACCATAGTCTACTAACTGAGACTTGGGTTTGCTAACAGAGGGACACATCAACCACAAAACAACACACTGATTTATTTCTTCATTTTCCCCCTCTGCATATGAATGCGCCAGTTATTCGGACAAGAACCCATCGAGACCAGGCTAATTACGAGGATGAAGAGAGAAAAGAAAGAGAGAGTTGAGGGGGGTGAGAGACAAAGACAAGGTTTCGAATACGAGGAAAGGTTTACAATGGTTCCTGGCCATCACTTGAACCCTCCTAAGTTAGAAGGGCGCAGTACTTCCCTGGGTGCGGCTACTGTCCACAACCTACTGACACGGAGGGTGTAAGTAACCTCTTAAGCCAGGAGGGAAGTACTTCCCTGGGGGGTGGCTACTGTCTCCAACCTACTGACACGGAGGGTGTAAGTAACCTCTTAAGCCAGGAGGGAAGTACTTCCCTGGGGGTGGCTACTGTCTCCAACCTACTGACACGGAGGGTGTAAGTAACCTCTTAAGCCAGGAGGGAAGTACTTCCCTGGGGGTGGCTACTGTCTCCAACCTACTGACACGGAGGGCGTAAGTAACCTCTTAAGCCAGGAGGGAAGTACTTCCCTGGGTGCGGCTACTGTCCACAACCTACTGACACGGAGGGCGTAAGTAACCTCTTAAGCCAGGAGGGAAGTACTTCCCTGGGGGTGGCTACTGTCTCCAACCTACTGACACGGAGGGCGTAAGTAACCTCTTAAGCCAGGAGGGAAGTACTTCCCTGAGGGGCGGCTACTGTCTCAAACCTACTGACACGGAGGGCGTAAGTAACCTCCTGAAGCCAGGAGGGGAAGTACTTCCCTGAGTGTGGCTACTGTCCACAACCTACTGACATGGAGGGTGTAAGTAAAATGGTTCCTGGCCATCACTCGAACCCTCCTACGTCAGTAGGAGAAAATAGAGGATATCAAGTGTAAGAAGATACAGGAAGGAAAAATACATATTTCAGGACCTTGGAGGCGTTACCGATCGTTACAGCTTACAACCACAAAGATGGTTGGCTGGTGACAACCCCCCCCCCCATGGGGGGGAGGAGGAGGGGGGAAGGAGGAGGGGGTCTGGTCTGGCGTGGCGCTGACCTCGCCCTTCAACTTTAGCACAGGTCACGTGCAGTATGGATGGCCTCTGGCGATGACAATTTTATGCAACATCTACATTTCGCATTAGATCACTTTTCATCGTTATTTGGACCCAAGGTTCGACCCTGTTGTTACAGGTCACCGACGGTCGGGGACGTGGAAAACATATTAAGTGAACGTTTTCTTTTCTTTTATGTTTTTCTTTTTTTTTTGCCTGAAGTTTGAAGACTTGCGTCCCAATCAGTAGCAGGGAAATGACAGACTCTTTAAAAAAAGGAAAAGGAGGGACGTTCCCTTGATCTTCTTGTTCCTCTTTCCGTAAGTTGATGATGATGATAATGATAATGATAATGATGATGATGATGATGATGACGATGATGATAATGATGATGATGATGATGACGATGATGATAATGATAATGATGATGATGATGATGATGATGATAATGATGATGATGACGATGACGATGATGATAATGATAATGATGATGATGATGATGATGATAATGATAATGATGATGATGATAATGATGATGATGATGATAATGATGATGATGATGATGATGATGATGATAATGATGATGATGACGATGACGATGATGAAGATGAAGATGATGATACAAACTCACCAAACGGGCGCTCTCACAGTCAAACCATTTCTCCCTTTCTTTTTTTTTTTTCCTTCTCTTTTTTTCTTTTTCCAGCCATTAAGAATCAACTCGAGGGAACCCAGTTCCCCTCGTGTCAACGTCCATGTCTTCATTACTGGAATGCGTGGCTGCAGGACCACTTAATCATGGAGGCATCAAATACTTACAAAGATAAAGTCACGACAACCTTTTGTGGTTCCAGTCTCAGGTCTGGAAAGATATATATATATATATATATATATATATATATATATATATATATATATATATATATATATATATATATATATATATATTCCTATGAGTCCACGGGGAAAAATGAAACACGAAAAGTTCCCAAGTGCACTTTCGTGTAATAATCACATCATCAGGGGAGACACAAGAGAGGAATATAAGTCAGTTGATATACATCGAAGGGACGAAGCTAGGACGCCATTTGGTAAACATATGATTGGACAATCACATGTTTACCAAATGG
Source organism: Panulirus ornatus (assembly GCF_036320965.1). Lineage (NCBI taxonomy): Eukaryota > Metazoa > Arthropoda > Malacostraca > Decapoda > Palinuridae > Panulirus > Panulirus ornatus. The sequence continues at coordinate 51,041,079 of NC_092232.1, forward strand.
CGTCCTATCACTGACCCAGCAGTGACCATGACCTGACGACCTTACCCATCATTGACCCAGCGGTGACCATGACCTTACGACCTTACCTATCATCACTGACCCAGCAGTGACCATGACCTTACGACCTTACCTATCATCACTGACCCAGCGGTGAACATGACCTTACGACCTAACCCATTATTATTGACCCAGCGGTGAACATGACCTTACGACCTTACCCATCACTGACCCAGCGTTGAACATGACCTTACGACCTTAATCATTATTGACCCAGCGGTGACCATGACCTTACGACCTTACCCATCACTGACCCAGCGGTGACCATGACCTTACCACTGGCACAGTGGACCAGACCGTACCCAGTTGTGTAACCCAGCCACCCAGAGCTGTGATGGGAGAGGCCTCCGACGCTCGCCAACCCACGCCCCCATCTCTCGCCAGCCCACGCCCCCATCTCTCGCCCTCCGCAGGGAGTCAAGCCACACCCCGAGCCTCGGCCATGACCCCACCTTTATAAAAAAGGAGTTGCGAATTACAGGTACACATCCGTGGGTCCCCGACCGAGCCCGGCGCTCGGGCTCAACATGACACAGCGTCCACAGGGGCGCTGTCCCCTATATATCCTAACCGTTCCCAGTGGCAGGGCACCGGCTAATGAGAGGCCCTCGGATGCGCAACACAAATGCGAGCGATCAAATTAACCAGCGACAGTTATAATCTCGATTGTGGCCGATGGATATTATCTGTTTTCATAGAAGTGTGTGTGTATTATCTCTGTGTCTCTCTCTTTTCTCTGTCTCAACCACACGTGGACTGCTGGGCTTTCAGTCCACAAACATAAAATCTCTCCATCTCGCACGTAACACTTGACAATGCATAACTCACACAACTCATTCTTCGTAACCTAGATCTACCTGGAGTGAGCGCTACGCGTTAGACCTTGCCTTTAGTATGAATATCTTCCATTTTTTTCCACCTTGTTTCTTCTAGTTACTTCTTCTTTATTTGCCTCCATCACAGATGTACTCTCTCACTCCAGCTCTCGTCTGCCATCTTTTTCAGCCCATGCACCTTCCTCTTGACCTTTCACCGCTTTCTCTCGTACACCTCCCAATCACACGCACTCCTTCCCTGCAATAACGCCCACACACCTCCGTTTTCTCTTTCACTAGCAACTTAACTTCCCCATCCCACCACTCACTATCTTGAGCTTGGCTCCTTCTTGTGTTCCCAAATTTCAGAAAGTATATATATATACATATATATATATATTTTTTTTTTTTTTTTTTTATACTTTGTCGCCGTCTCCCGCGTTTGCGAGGTAGCGCAAGGAAACAGACGAAAGAAATGGCCCACCCCCCCCCCCCCCATACACATGTACATACACACGTCCACACACGCAAATATACATACCTACACAGCTTTCCATGGTTTACCCCAGACGCTTCACATGCCTTGCTTCAATCCACTGACAGCACGTCAACCCCTGTATACCACATGACTCCAATTCACTCTATTTCTTGCCCTCCTTTCACCCTCCTGCATGTTCAGGCCCCGATCACACAAAATCTTTTTCACTCCATCTTTCCACCTCCAATTTGGTCTCCCTCTTCTCCTTGTTCCCTCCACCTCCGACACATATATCCTCTTGGTCAATCTCTCCTCACTCATTCTCTCCATGTGCCCAAACCATTTCAAAACACCCTCTTCTGCTCTCTCAACCACGCTCTTTTTATTTCCACACATCTCTCTTACCCTTACGTTACTTACTCGATCAAACCACCTCACACCACACATTGTCCTCAAACATCTCATTTCCAGCACATCCATCCTCCTGCGCACATCTCTATCCATAGCCCACGCCTCGCAACCATACAACATTGTTGGAACCACTATTCCCTCAAACATACCCATTTTTGCTTTCCGAGATAGTGTTCTCGACTTCCACACATTTTTCAAGGCTCCCAAAATTTTCGCCCCCTCCCCCACCCTATGATCCACTTCCGCTTCCATGGTTCCATCCGCTGACAGATCCACTCCCAGATATCTAAAACACTTCACTTCCTCCAGTTTTTCTCCATTCAAACTCACCTCCCAATTGACTTGACCCTCACCCCTACTGTACCTAATAACCTTGCTCTTATTCACATTTACTCTCAACTTTCTTCTTCCACACACTTTACCAAACTCAGTCACCAGCTTCTGCAGTTTCTCACATGAATCAGCCACCAGCGCTGTATCATCAGCGAACAACAACTGACTCACTTCCCAAGCTCTCTCATCCCCAACAGACTTCATATATATATATATATATATATATATATATATATATATATATATATATACCTATACATATGAGAGAGAGAGAGAGAGAGAGAGAGAGAGAGAGAGAGAGAGAGAGAGAGAGAGAGAGAGAGAGAGAGAGAGAGAGAGAGAGAGAGAGAGAGAGAGAGAGAGAGGATATCCAGGGTACGCTAAACCCGACAGGTAATAATAAGTTGTGTGGCTGAGAACCATCGTCATCATCATTACCCGGTGAAGCCAGCGGAAACAGGAGCGCGTTGTTCTCATCACATATAAGGACGCTTATACGGGGAGGAGGAGGAGGAGGAGGAAGGAAGAAGCCATATTTCTGAGACAGAAGTACTTAATTAGGTTGATTATCCGGATCAGAACGGGGTCTTCGAGATGCAAAATCCCTTATAACTGCCTCGAGAGCTGAGTCCAGAAGCCTCAGAGTGGTATGGGGAAGGAGGGTGTTTGTGGGCAAGCTACATAGAGGAGAACGTATGTAATCAGGTCGATGTGTGGAAGCACAAGTCGACTGACTCTCTCTCTGTCTTCGTCTGATCAACTGCAGTGGCTCCGTAGCGACTGTGGTATTATGATAAGGATTGCCTCACCCACCCCTCACGCCCGCTGCACCTCGGGTGGGTGGGAGACACAAGGGCGATACGAGAGATAAGCCTGTGGTGACTGGTGATATAATGGTAACTGTGGGATACGAAATGAGACATACAAGGAGCGAGGTTAACCTGTGAAGTGATACAGGGATGTGATGTGATAATACGGGGTTCCTCAAGGCTCCTTACTGAAGATACAGGAAGATACAGGGATCCTAAAGGCTCCTTACCACAGATACATTGAACTTCAGGCTCTTAACTGGAAAAAAGTCTGAACACATGACATGGAAAAAAGATGTCGGCTTTCCAGGCAAGGGATTTATGTGCCAATGAGACACCTAAACAACGAGTAAATGTAAAATAAGATGGCATTTATTTCAGTTACTTTTATCTAAATGTCGTTATTATCAGATACGGTGATTATTCTTGTAATTGTCGAGATGATACATAATGATCAAGATAACCCCCATTTTCTTTTCACAGTTTAAAATCTAAGACAAAGAAACCTCAATTTTGATCATTCAGCCATTTGTAATTCTTTTTTTCTCTCTTCTGTTTTCTTTATCATACTCGACTGGTCTATGTCCCCAACTGTAGCAGTGATCTATCCTCCACTTCGACTGGTCTGTGTCCCCAACTGTAGCAGTGATCTATCCTCTACTTCGACTGGTCTATGTCCCCAACTGTAGCAGTGATCTATCCTGCACTTCGAGTGTCTATAGTCCCCAACTGTAGCAGTGATCTATCCTCCACTTCGACTGGTCTATGTCCCCAACTGTAGCAGTGATCTATCCTCTACTTCGACTGGTCTATGTCCCCAACTGTAGCAGTGATCTATCCTCTACTTCGACTGGTCTATGTCCCCAACTGTAGCAGTGATCTATCCTCCACTTCGACTGGTCTATGTCCCCAACTGCAGCAGTGATCTATCCTCCACTTCGACTGGTCTGTGTCCCCAACTGTAGCAGTGATCTATCCTCCACTTCGACTGGTCTATGTCCCCAACTGTAGCAGTGATCTATCCTCCACTTCGACTGGTCTGTGTCCCCAACTGTAGCAGTGATCTATCCTTCACTATTTCCGAAGATTATCCAAATTTCCTCCTTCTTCCCTACGTATTTGTCCATCTTCTCTCTCTCTCTCTCTCCGCCTCTCACTCTTGGTTTCTGCTCCTTCTGTTTCCACTGCCCCTCCCGTAGGAGAAACTGAACACCTTTTTTGAGATTTATCTATCGGGAAAATAGTCCAAAAAGCTCCGGGTAAAACAGTAGGCCATTGAAGGCAATAAGGAGAATTTATTAATTCCATTTGTATCACTATTCCGAAAGGAAGGGATTCCGGCACCCATGCTCGATAGTAACTTCCAGGTACAGCAACCCTCCTGGAAGAGAGTTAGATCCTCTCCTTCTGCTGCTTAAGTCAACGTGATCTTCTTGAAGTGTTCTGCAGCCACCTTCTGGTAACTGCTGCTTGGAGAAGGGGATCTTAAGGCCCAAGAGGGGATTCTGATGTGTTTGGCCTCAAAGGCATTAAGGAATACGTCCTGAAGATTTCGAGGGATGGAGTTAAGAGTCGACATTAATATCAAGTATTGTTGTTCAATGGGTTTTAATACGACGGAGTAAAACAAGGAAGAAAATGGAAATTAGACGCTTGATGACGACTTGCGAGTCTGAGGGAAAAGTTAACAGAAAACAAAGATAAAAGTTATGGAGAAAGAGAGACATTTGGGGAATTCAATATAAGAAATTCAGCTATAGAGAAAGAAAGATATACGGGGAATTAGATACAGAAATTCAACTACAGATATATATATATATATATATATATATATATATATATATATATATATATATATATATATATATATATATATATATACATATATATATATATAAATATATATATATATATATATATATATATATATATATATATATATATATATATATATATATATATATATATATATATATTTGGGGAATTAGATATAGAAATTCAGCTACAGAGAAAGAAAGATACTCATAGAAATTCAGCAAATAGAGGGATAGAGATATAGAAATCCGGCTATAGAGAGAGGGAGATATTCGGGGAATTAGATATAGAAACTTAGCTATGCCTTACCGACAGAAGAGGTTTCACTGTCGCTGTCTTCCATCTGTAACTCAAAAGCTCGACATCAAACACAGGATGAAAGACTTGTTCTACCGTTGTATCATTTAGGCAAATCAGAGAAGCGCCGGCTATCCATTAAACCTACTGGAACACAGAGTCCACTTCTAGACGAAGGAGAGAAAGAGAGAAAAAAGCCTTACCCAGCTGCTGAGGAAGGGATAACCACTTGCTCTGGACTAGCCTTCAAATTCTCGTAAAAAAAAAAGAAAAATTAAGATCTGTGTCACAGCATAACATCACCCATTTACGACCACTGTGCCGTGGAACTGAGAGAAATTCATAGTTTTCAAAGAATTTTGATATTTTCAAGAGGTTGAATTAACTAACGCCAGGTCTCACTGTAAACTACAGTAGTGTATACAAACGATGCAGAGAACGGGTTACGAATACATCATGGTATCGTATCGGGAAAAGAACGAAAATCTTTTTCTTTTAGAATAAACAGATGCAAACGCCTCTTCCAGATAACAAAGTCTAAGGGATTGTGATGGTTGCTTCTTTCCTTACGACGCTAAACTTTAGCACTCTTCAGCCTATCGTGTTCTGCCCAAGAGCGATGGACCGCTGCCTTTTCAAAGACTGGCTTTCCATTTCCATACAGTCTTTATTATCATCATTCTCTCATCTCCCCTTTACCTACCCCCTGTCTGACCCTATTATTTCTTGATCATTCCTTTATCATCCTTCCCTATCTTCCTCATTTGACAAGCCATGCTTGCCCACTCACACCACAAACCTACAGCTGCAATCCTCATTTATACAATATACTCACAATACGTTAGTCTTATCACTCATAATACGGGTGCTGCAGTCCTCATATATATATATACACCACCTCTTATATACTCATGATCACGTGAGTCATGTTACATTACAGGCCTCCAGTTGTCCTCCTCACCCATACATAACACTCACACATACGTCGGTCTTGCTCATTAATCTTCAAACCAGAAAGGAAGACGAGTGGTGTAGCGCTAAAGATATTCATCACCATAACCAAACCCCTTCACACACCTCTCACTAAATGACAAGTTCCATCTTAGAGGGTTGGAGTGGGTAAATTTCGGGATCTGTCTTTTTGCCTCTTTCCTTTGAAGTTATTCTTTTTTTTTTACAGCGTCTTTTTCTAGCTAATGGAAAAAGATGTTATGTTTACGTGTGGTGTCATGTGTTTCATAAGGGATTGAACCCTCGACACTATATTTACGTGTTCCATCATATGTTTCATAAGGGATTCAACCCTCGACAACGTATTTACGTGTTCCATCATATGTTTCATAAGGGATTCAACCCTCGACACTACATTTACGTGTTGCATCATATGTTTCATAAGGGATTCAACCCTCGATACTACATTTACGTGTTGTATCATATGTTTCATAAGGGATTGAATCCTCAACACTACATTTACGTGCGATATCATATGTGTTATAAGAGATTGTATCCTCGACAATACGTGTTCCATCACATGTTTCATAAGGGATTCAACCCTCGACACTACACTTACGTGCTGTTTCATATGTTTCATAAGGGATTGAATCCTTCACAATACATTCACGTGTTCCATCATATGTTTCATAAGGGATTGAATCTTCAATTACCCGCTGTCTTACAGACGTGATAAACGAGTAATGGAAATCCTCGACAATGGCAAAAAAGACAGATCATTTCATTTGGACAGCAAAACACGAAGCACCCGCTACAAAAAAAAGACAGCGTTTACTGTCTACTTTCTACTCTTTACTGTCTATTTTCTACTCTTTATGTGTCTATTAGTTTACGGGGATAGATACCATGCATATAATTTTGTGAAAACATTCTTTTGTTTTTCTCTTCTCTGTCAACTAATCGATCAATCGATCAATCTGTCTATCTGTCTATCAATCTACTATCTGTCTATCTACTTTCTCTCTTTTTCCATCTATCTATGTATCTCTCTCACAACCTATCTATCAACTAATCTATTATCTCTCTGCTTATCTCTCGGTCTGTCTGTTTAAATACCCGTCAACCTATCTACCTTTCTATCTATCTATCGATCTATCTCTTCGTATTATCTCTTCTCGGACACAGTCTCTCCCTCTCTCTCTCTCTCTCTCTCTCTCTCTCTCTCTCTCTCTCTCTCTCTCTCTCTCTCTCTCTCTCTGTATCAGTCTCTTCTCTGACACAGTCTCTCTCTCTCTCTCTCTCTCTCTCTCTCTCTCTCTCTCTCTCTCTCTCTCTCTCTTTCCCTCTCTCTCCCTTTACCTCTCTCCCTTTACCCCTCCCGCCTCCCGTGACCTTCTCCAACTCTCTCTCTCTCACCTCACGACCTCCTCCTCCACCTACACATCTCATGACCTCGCCTTAAACCTTAAACCCCCCCACCCACCCTCCCCTAACCCCGCCCCAACCCACCCGCCCACCCACACCAGCCACGCTGTTTACAGGGGGTGTAAATACACTCGTAAAAAACAGCTCACAGCAGCTCCAGCCTCAGGGCCCTGGTCGTTGGCGGAGACATTTACAGTAGTCTTCCATTATCATAACCCCGGAAGCAGAGCAGATCACAGGAAAATTACTGCCCCAGACACACACACACACACACACACACACACACACACACACACACACACACACACAGAGCGCTGAGGGAGAACGCTGGTTGGTGGAGAAGCTTGGCCAGCCTTTACGAACCTGTATCTTCGAGAATTCTATATCCACACACGATGTCGCTGATGCGAACCTAAATAGAACGGGAATTCTATATCCACATGCTATATACAGGCTATACGTACTGACTATATACAGACTGAGGCTATATACAGGCTATACGCACTGACTATATACAGACTATATCCACAAACTATATGTACTGACTATATACAGACTATATCCTCAGGCTCTATACAGACTATATGCAATGACTATATACAGACTATATCCTCAGGCTATATACAGACTATATGCAATGACTATATACAGACTATATCCTCAGGCTATATGCAGACTATACGTATACATCAATATGTAACAGGGTAAGAGAGAGAGAGAGAGAGAGAGAGAGAGAGAGAGAGAGAGAGAGAGAGAGAGAGAGAGAGAGAGAGAGAGGTGGGGTACGTTCGTGAGAAGAGTTTGGTTGACGGAGGTAAAGAGGGGGGTGGGTATGCTGAAATGATTTGGACGTATGGAGAAGATGAGTGAGGAGAGGTCTGACTGAGAGGATATATGCATCAGAAGTGGAGAGGACAATAAGACCGAAATGGATATGAGGGGACAGACTGAAGATGAGCTGACTGATCGGGGCCTGAAAGTGCAAGAGTGAGAAAGGCGGGCAAGGTTAGAAAATTGGAGAGATGTGCTATACGGGGGACGACGACGTGCTGTCAATGGAGGATGAACCAGGGCATACGGAATGGTCAGGGGGAAAAAAAAGACAGAGGTCTGTGGGGCTTGGGTGTGGATAGGGAGACTGTGGTCACACTACATCATATACACGAAGCCTAGGGTGGATGTGAGAACAGGAGGGCCTATATATATATATATATATATATATATATATATATATATATATATATATATATATATATATATATATATATATATAAAACCTGAGCCGGATACCGCGAATTCCGACTTCCGTGACTAGGATTCGAACCCTGAATGCACCACGGTCAAGAACGCAAATCGCTACGCCACAAACGTTCATATATATATCATCATTAATCATTAGTGTTAACAATTCAGTCATAATGGTAATCATACTGATAATGCTAATAACAATAACAATAATAATAATAATAATAATAATTAGTAAAAATAATAATTCTAATGATAATGATAATAATAATAATGATAATAACAATAGTATCCCTGGGGATAGGGGAGAAAGAATACTTCCCACGTATTCCCTGCGTGTCGTAGAAGGCGACTAAAAGGGGAGGGAGCGGGGGGTTGGAAATCCTCCCCTTTCTTGTTTTTTTTTTTAATTTTCCAAAAGAAGGAACAGAGAAGGGGGCCAGGTGAGGATATTCCCTCTAAGGCCCAGTTCTATGTTCTTAACGCTACCTCGCTAACGCGGGAAATGGCAAATAGTATGAAAAAAAAAAAAAAAAATAACAATAGTAATAATAATAATAATAATAATAATAATAATAATAATAATAATAATGCTAATAATAATGAAAATAAACAATAATACTAAGACAGGTCAGTGTCATGCGTCTTAACTCCAGTTCTCAATATGGTGAACCTCCATGCGGGTCAAAGAGCTCGTCTGGTCCACTCCGAGCGTGAACTCCAGACTGAGAGAGAGAGAGAGAGAGAGAGAGAGAGAGAGAGAGAGAGAGAGAGAGAGAGAGAGAGAGAGAGAGAGAGAGAGAGCCACAGTCAGCCAGGCAGCCTTCGTAAACATTTTTCAAAAGGGGGGTGAAGGAGGAGGAGTGGGGGAAGGAAGGAGGTGGTGGTGGGGGGTCATAAGGTGGCGTGGTGATGGCAGACCGACCCCCTGCTCCTGGGCAACGGGTGGAGGCATCTATCATCGGCTCCGGTAACCTGTAACTACACTGTCAGGCTGGCTTGTACAGGGGGAGGGAGGGGAGGGAAGGGGGAGGAGGGAGGAGAGAGAGGAGGGGATTGGCTGATGCTGGGGGAGGGGCGGAGACACACACACACACACACACACACACACACACACACACACACACACACACACACAAAAACATCTTTTACACCGAAATTGATATGTTGCTGTTGGATATGCCAGTCAACTTTTGTTTGTTCTGTGTGTGTGTGTGTGTGTGTGTGTGTGTGTGTGTGTTGGTGTGTATGTGTGGGTGTGTGTGTGTGAGTTGGTGTGTGTGTGTGTGTGTTCCGATTCATGTACATAACTGGGCTTAAAATCATCGTGATAGGCACACCTGTTGTCCCATTTTCATTCTCCTTTTTCTCGTGATTGCACTCGACTCTCCCCTTCCATCTTCCTTCCTATATGATGGCAAGCAAGCTACTCCCTCCCAGAAACGCTACCGGTTTACGAATACCTAATTTTCTTCTACGACGGAGATGCAGGACCGGCAACCGGTCCTTCAGCTCATGCTGCCGGCACACGTAGCGTCCCGCAAACCGGCCGCCGTCCCCCGTATAGCACTCGCGTTGTTTTTCGACGACGCCCCCCCCCGTATAGCACTCGCGTTGTTTTTCGACGACGCCGCCGCCCCCCGTATAGCACACGCGTTGTTTTCGACGACGACAACAACGCACTGTCGCATTTACCCTTGAGGCTTGAGGGACTGCTGGGCTTGGAGACGCCGAGAGGGGGTGGATAAGGGCGTGCCAGGAAGGCCATAGTGGAGCCATTTAAAGGCCTCCATATTCCACTTGGCACACGCGAGGTTTATGAAGAGGATTAGTCGAAGAGAGATGATTTCCTTCACTCCCCACGGTAAGACAATGTGGAGGAATGGATGGGAGAAATTCCCTTTTTCACTCGGGGTTAAAGTGCCGTCTCTCTCTCTCTCTCTCTCTCTCTCTCTCTCTCTCTCTCTCTCTCTCTCTCTCTCTCTCTCTCTCTCTCTCTCTCTCTCTCCCTTGCGTTCGACGCCCCGTCGAACGCCCCGACGGAGCGCAACAAACACCCCCACAACCTTGTTGGGGGCGCGACGGGCGGGCGGGAGGGAGGGAGGGAGGGAGGCTCTCTCTCTCTCTCTCTCTCCCTTTCCCTCCCTCCCTCCCTCCCTCCCTCGGAGCGCGCCCACCATCGTTTAGTGATCCCGAACGGAACGAGAGAAAAAAAGGAAGACAAGGCCGTGTGTCCTGAGGGCGCGCGTCGCGACGCGAGGTAGCCAGGGCTAACCTTAGCTCCTCTTCTCATCTGCATATCCGGGAGGTGGGAGGAGGGGGACGCGGGCTCCTGGAGAGCCACCTCCCTCCCTCCCTTGAAGGAGAAGGAGGAGGAGGAGGAGGAGGAGGAGGGGGAAACTGATGAATCAGTTCATCCCATTTCATTCCTCTTTTTATGACTCCCTTTTCCATTGTGAGTTTAAGAGGCGAGCTTCTGGAAGACTTCGACTTTCTACAGTTTTCATTTGTCTTGTTCGAAGCTTTGCTTTGTCTCTTTTACTCTCTCTCTCCCCCCCCCCCCCCGATGATTCTAAAGACGTCTTCCTTATAAAACGTACTGGGGTGGGTGGGTGGGTGGAAGAGGGTACAAAAAAAAAATTGCTATTTTAATTTGCTCTGATGGGAAACTGCCGGAAAGAAAACGAGTAAAGGGGTGGGTGAGGGGGAAGGAAGGGGTTTGTGTTGTTTCCTGAGTTATCGCCTTGCTCGAGAGCTCGTGGGTACCGAAGCTGCTTCGAGGGGCGTTCGAGTCGTTGCGACAAAAAAAGACAAACTCCGATGATGGGGAAAGTGATAAGCATGGTTGGGGTGTGTGGGAGGATGTGGGTGGGGTGCATTTTCCACCCTCTCTCTCTCTCTCTCTCTCTCTCTCTCCCTTAAAAGACTCAGGTCCTGCATCACAAGGGAAGCGACGAAGTCGGTTGGGTTCACCAAAGGTACGAGAGCAGGATTGTGAATGACTGTGTAGCTGCCTCAGAGGGGAGTATATATATATATATATATATATATATATATATATATATATATATATATATATATATTTGTTTGTTTTGGACAATCACATGTTTACCAAATGGCGTACTTGCTTCTTCTCTTCGATGTATATCAACTGACTGTTAAATTTTTCTCTTGTGTCCCCCTGTGATTGATTATTACACGAAAAAATGCACTTGGGGGAAATTTTTTGGTTTCATTTTCCCCGTTGGGCCTAGGAATAATAAAATATATATTTATATATTTTTAAATATATTTTAAAATATAAATAATATTTTAAATGTAAATGTGGGAAAAAAGCAGGTTAAAAAGGTACAGGGAGGGGGAGGGGCAAGCAAATTTGGGGGGTTTAGTTTGAAAAGGAGGAAAAAAAAATGGAGGAAGTGAAGTGTTTTAGATATCTGGGGGTGGAATCTGTCAAACGGAAGGAACCATGGAAGCGGGGGGGAAATGGATCATAGGGTGGGGGAGGGGGCGGAAAAAATTTTTTAGCCCTTTAAAAATGGGTTGGGGGTCCCAGAAAACCCTTATTTTCGGAAAGCAAAAAAAAGGGGGAAAGTTTGAGGGGGAAAAGTTTGGGTTTCCCAAAAAATGCTTTTAAGGTTGCGAGGCTTTGGGCCCATGGATTGAGATGTGCGCAGGAGGGTGGATTGCTGGAAAAGAGATGTTTTAGGACAATGTGTGTTTTGAGGTGGTTTGATTTGAAGGGAAGTAAGTAAGGGTAAGAGGGGGAAATTTTTGGGAAAAAAAAAGAGCGGGTTTTTAGAGAGCAAAAGGGTGTTTTGAAAAGGTTTTTTTACATGGGAGGGAAAGAGTGAGGAGAGATTGAAACCCAAAAGGATATTTGTGTCGGATGGAGGGAACGAGGAAAAGAGGGGGGACCAAAAAGGAGGGGGAAAGATGGAGTTGAAAAAGTTTTTTGGGGGGCGGGGGGCCGGGAAAATGAGGAGGGGGAAAGGAGGGGAAGAATAGAGTGAATTGGAAATCCCTGTGGTATACAGGGGGTTTACGTTCTGCCCGTGGGTTTTAAGCAAGGGGATTTTGAAAACGTCGGGGTAACCATGGAAAATGTGTAGGGGAAAATTTGCGGGGGTGTGGCCCTTTTAAAGAAAAGTGTAGGGGGGGGGGGTTTTGGGCCCTTCTTTCGTCGTTTTTTTTTCGCTACCTCGCAAACCGGAGACAGCGACAAATAAAAAAAAAAAAAAAAAAAAAAAAAAAAAATATAAATTTTAAAAAAATTTTATATATTTATAAAATTTTTAATATATTTTATAAAAAACATCAAAATATTTTTATATATCACCCCTCTCTCTCTGTGCCCCCCCCAAAAAAAAGTATGGGAACGATTTGATTATTTTATTCATGAGTAACTATCCCCAATGGGGCCAATTTCCAATGGTATGATCAATAAACCAAAAGGAACTTAAAAAAAACATTTTTGTTTAAAAGGCAAAATACCCCCGGGAAGGGCCGTCCCTGTAGTTAATCAGGCTTTTGATGTGAAAGATAAATTTTTTAAAAGGTTAATAAAATTTATTGATTCACTGGCCCTCAAAATTTTAATCCATTAAATCAGAGCCAGGAAGAGAGGGGAGGACGTCCCTTTTTTCTGACGAACACTAAAAACAGTTCTGCCCGCCTTTTTATTTAAAAAACTTTTTTAACCCGTGCATTTAAAAAATCTTGTAGGGAAAAACCCTTTTTAAACCCTTCAAAGCATTTATAACCCTTTACATGCATTTAAAAGACCCCAAAAGGGAAAAAATTTAAAAAAACTTATTTGTGCATTTAAAAAAATTTTTTTACACGAAATTAAATCAAGTCGGGACATCCCACAAAAAAAACCCCTTACATGCACTTAAAAATTTCTTATTTTCCCCTTCTAAACTATAAATTGCACTAAACTTTCATTCCTGCCTACTGCAAGCTCTTACACTAAACTTAAACACTTACAACCCTTTAAAAGCACTTGAAAAGCTTTTCCCTCGAAGTCCTTCTAAACTCACACGAATGTGAGTTCATGGTGTCTCTCGACCGAGTCTTAACTCAAACGACCTGAGATCGAAGGATCACACTGGGGGTCAAAGCGCGTCGTCCCTCCTCCCCCACCCATCTCCCCTCCCCATTTCACCCCTTCCTTCTTCCCCCTCTACAAAGGAAAAACAAATGAAAAAACAACCCCCAGGGACAGTAGCTTACCTACCTAAACCCCACACAAAAAAAACACAAAAAAAAACACAAAAACACCACAAAAAACCCACACCCTCTTCCCCTCCCCCCCCCACTAAAAAAGGAAGAGAGAGAGAGAGAGAAGGGGAGGGGGGAGAGATTAGAGGGGAGAGAGGGGGAGAGAGAGGGGAAAAGGGGGAGAGAGAGAGAGAGAGAGGGGAGAGGGAAGTTCATCCCCCCCCAAGAGAGAGAGAAAAGAGAGGGGAGAGAGAGAGAGGGAAGTTCATCCCCCAAACCAAAAAAAGAGAGAGAGAAAAGAGAGAGGGGAGAGAGAGAGAGAGAAGGGGAGAGAAGGAAAAAGAGAAAAGAAAGGGAAGTTTTTTTCCCCCCCCAAGAGAGAGAAGAGAGAGAAAAGAGAGGGAGAGAGAGAGGGGAGGAGAGGGAGAGAAAAGGGGGAAAGAAGGGGAAATTCATCCCCCACCAAAAGGAAAAGAGGAGAGAAAAGAGGAGAGAGAAGGGGAAAAGGGGGGAGAGAGAAGGGGGGGAGAGAGGAGAGAGAGGGAAAATGAAATCCCCCCCCTTCAAAACCCCCCCCGGGAAGCAACATTCAATCTTGACAGTTATTTTGCTAAAAAACCGGTGGAAGGGGAAAATTTTCATGATAAAAACGGGGTGCCCCACTTGCCGGGGAGAAATTTTGAATTTGGGCGAAGGGGGGAAGATGAGGGAAAAGGAAAAGGGGAAAGGGGGGGTTTACTCAGGGGGTGGTTGATCAAAGGGGGGGGTTGGGCTCAGGGGGGGGTTGCTTTAGGGGAATATATATATATATAAAATAATAAGGTCAATAGCGTTTTTGGGTTATTGCCGAAAGGAAAAGTAAAGTTATGTTTGGGCTTTATGTATTCATTTTGATTTGACGAATTGATACAAAAAGGGTTTTCCTCTAACACACACAAAACACAAAACACACACGCACAAAACACACACACCACACACACAAAAGCACCCCACACACCCACACCAAACCCCCCAAGTACGGGGATGGTGGTGGTTCGCGTTTTCCGCAATGAGTCACTACTAAGGGGGGGCGGGCCCGCAGGGTTTTGAGCCCTGGGGCCCTGGCAGTCGACCCACAGTCAGCCTTGGTATTAAACCTCCCCCCCGGGGGGTTTTGTGTGGTGTTTTTGGGGTGTGTGTGTGTGTGTGTGTGTTTATTTTTTTTTTTTTTAGGGGGGGGGGTTGGTTTTTGTGGGTTTTGTGTGTGTACCCCAAAGAAGGAAAGACTTTAAAGGCTATAACAAGGGTTTTAAAAACGAGAAAAAACCAGGAGGGGTGGGGAAAACCCCCCTCCCTTCCCCTTTTATTTCCCGTTTCTGAAGTCTGGAACAGGGGAACAAAACAAAGAAGGGGCCCAAAAAAAACAGTGTTTTATCCCCCTCGAAGGCCTATCTTCTGCAAAGCGAGTTTGAATGTAAACCCAAAACAAGAAGAAAAGTGAGAGAGAGAAGGGGGAAGAGAGAGAAGAGAGGAGAGGAGAGAGAGGGAGAGGAGAGAGAGAGAGATAAGGCAGCATGTCTTCAGTGCCAACGAACATCCTAAGCCTGGGCCCCCCCTTTTTTCCCCAAGTACCACACCCCTAACCTAACCTCAGGGTTTGCCACTTTTTTGGGGCCGAAAAAGAAGATACACGAAAAGCACAAAACCCCAAAACAAACAAAAATTCACCACCCCAACACACAAAACACACACAACACCCCCCCCCAACACACACACAAAACCACAAAAAAAAAAAAAACCAGAGCATCAAGAAAATTGATAGAATAGTGTCTAATAGTGGTCACAAAAGGGAAAAAAAAAAAAACCCCTTTCGTCCAACAGTGCATTTACATTTTACTCACGCCTCTCTCTCTCCTCTCTCTCTCTCTCCTCTCTCTTTTCTCTCTCTCTCTCTTCTCTCTCTCTCTCTCTCGGTAGGTCCATAGCCTCGTCTCCCATCTCCTCCAGGGGGCCACAGAGGGAACGGGAGGTCTCCCACACATTTTTCTCCAGCTCCTTCCCCCTGCCACGGGCGTAGGGAAAGGGTCCCCCCAAACCAATCGCCCCTCCCAGCTCCTTCATTTTGACCCAGACGTACGGAGAGGCCCCTCCACCCCCTGGGCCCAGCTCCTCCACCTGACCACAGACGTATGGAGAGGTTTTCCAAACACATCCTAAACGTGGGGCGAGGAGTTTAAAAAGAGGATTAAAAAATTTGCTTCAAGGTTTTCATGTATCAAAAATTTACTTTTCTTTATTGAAAGAAAAGGGGAACTGTCTCCTCTCCTTTCGCCCCTTTCTGGGGAGTAAGGGGCGTGGTTCTCGTTTCCAGGGGGGGGTCCTCTCTCTCTCTCTCTCTCTCCTCTCTTTTCTTCTCTTTCCCTCTCTCCTCCTCCCCCTCTCTTTCTTCTCTCTCTCCTTTTTCCCCCAACCCCAAGCCCCCCCTTTTTTTCCCTTTTCCCTCCCAGTAGTACGTGGTAAAGCCGCCCCTTGTCCCGAAGCCTTTTAAGGATAGGGCCTAGCATAATGAACGCTCCTTTCGACAAAAATTCGGTTTAAATCCCCTCACAAAAATTTCCTCGATCAAAAATAAAAATGTGAAAAAAATTTTTCTTTTTTTTTTTCTTTATACTGACAGTGTTTTCAGATTCTGGGGGGGGGGGGGCCATAATCCGATCAAATTCGGTCGCATAACCCTTCCCCCTTTTCGTTTTTCGTCCTGACGACACTGTAGACGCCCTCTTCTCTCCCCTCTCTCCCCTCCTTCTCTCTCTCTCTCCCCTTCTCTCTCCTTCTCTCTCTCTCCTCATCGGTTCTCCTCTCCCCTTCACCTCGATCCTAAAAGGGAACTCAAAAACTTTTCCCTCACTCCCAAAAAACCCCCCTTTTTAAACCATCATTTTAAAGCACTTCCTTCTCTTCATTCACATTTAAAAAAAGAAACGTTTCTCCCTCTCCCCCCCTCCCTCTCCTCTCTTCTCTCTCTCTCCCTCTCTCTCTCTCTCTCCCCCTTCTCTGGAAAACCAGGCATGATATGCAGCCCCGATGGCTTTCCCTTTTCATGTTTTGGAGTGCCCTGTCCCGTGCCAAAAACCTGTGCTTGCTCGTCTACTTCTCAACGTGCACCTGTGCTGCTCGTCTACTTCGAAAATATATATAAAATGGCACAGCCCTAGCTTTCGGGGGTCCCGATCCTTCTTCGACCGTATCTTCCCTCTACTTCTCTTTTTCTTTCACTTCTGAACAATAGATCCACTTTGTCCACCTCTCTTCACTCATCCTCCCCATATGTCGAAACCGTTTAAAAAAATCATTCAGACTTGCCCCTTTAAATACAAAACCTCTCTTGAAAAGTTTTCCTCCCCGATCAAAAGCCCCTATGCCCCCTAACGTCCCAAGGGATTAAAATTTTAGGTCTTTTTATACAACACACACTTGGGGAAATCCCCTTTTCTTCAGCCCTAAAAACCCCTAACCCCGATCCTTTTGCACCTTGAATTTGCTGTCCATTCCCCGAGACCCAAAGGGGGACCTTTACTCCCCCCCAAGGGTTTATCATCATTTTAAATTCAAAACAATCTCTCCCCTCTCTTCCCCCTCTCTCTTTTCTCTCTCTCTCTCTCTCTTTTCTCCCTCTCCTCTCACACACACACACACAAAAAAAACCTTTTAAATTTTTAAAAACAACTGAAAGAGCTAGACATGAACCCGTTTTTTCAGAGATGAATTAGTATCAAGATAAAAAACAGGGCATAAAATGGAATTACACAGAAAAATTTTTCCCGAAAAGGAGAATAAAAAAAAAAAACATCAAGAAATACCTCTGTTAAGGGGGTGGGTATGTTTACGCCTGTTTGTGTGGGGGGGGTGTGGGTGAGAGGATAGACTTAAGAAGGGCCAAAAAATTTTTGGCAAACATTTCATAAAAAATGTGGGGAAGTTTATTTATAATAATGTTCGGTGGGGCCCCCCAAGAGGTTTAAAAATCCGCACCCCCCCACGGGTGAAAATTGAAGGGTATAAATAATATTATAAATATATAAATATATAAAATATATAAAAGAAGAAGTTTGGGGTTGGACTGGGCCAGCAAAGAAGAGCAGGCCAAACGGGAGGACCCCCGAAAAGAAGAGAAGGAAAAGGGTTTTGGGGGGAGTTGGGAAAAGGGTTTTGGGGGGAAAAAAGGGGCAAAAAGGGGGGGAGGGAAGGCGGAAAAAAAAGGGTTCCCCTTGGGAGGGGGTTGGGGGAGGAATTAGGGTTGGGAAGGGAAAAGTTTGGGGGGGTTGGGTAAGGCGGGGGAGGAAGGGCTTGGAGGGGTTGGGGGAAAGGGTTTTGGGCAAAGGTCCCTTTGGGGGGGTTTGGGGAAGGCATGAAGAAAGGTCTTGGGGGAGTTGGGTTTAAGGGGTTGGAGAAGGGTCCCTTTTGGGGGGGATGGGTAAAGGTTTGGAGGGGGGTCTTGAAAGGGAAATTTGGGGAAAGGAGGGGGGAGAACCGTTTGAGAAGGAGCTCTTGGAGGCGCCCGGGCGAGGGTCCCTCGGAAGGAGCGAAGGGAAAAGCAGGGGAGGGAAGAAGAGGAGGGGGGAGAAAGGGAGGAAGAGGAGGAGGGTCCCCCGGAGTCGTTGGACGAGAATTAGGGGAGGAAAGGGGGAGAGAGGGGGGGTAGAGGGGAGAGGGGAGGGGGGAGAGAAAAAGAGGGGGAGAGAGGAAGAGGAGAGAGAGAGAGAGAGAGAGAATAAAAAGGGGAAAAATAGAAGCGGGAAAACGCGTCAAAGTTTCAGGGGTTTTAAAAAGCCACAGGCGGTTTTAGGACCCAAAAAAGGGAACCCAAAAGGGGGGTTTGGGGGGAGCAGGGGGCCCGCCTCCCCCTCCTCCTTCCTCCTCCGCCAAGAAGCAGGAGACGAAGCTGACAAAAAGGAGGGGGAAGACTTGTTGATAAAAATCGTACGTGAAAAGGGGGGATTGTTCGTTTAGGCAAGGGTATTTTGGGGTTGTTTTCACCCCCACACACACAAAACACACACACACAGAAGCCTCTAAAGGGGCCCCCCTCCCTCTCTCTCTCCCCCTCTCTCTCTCTCTCTCTTCCCCCTTTTTTTATGGGTTTGGCAGGGGGGTGGTGGGGAGGGCCGGGAAAACCCCCGGGCCCCCAGGGATGTTTAAAATTTCCGGCACTGCACTACCCCCCCCCCTTCTTTCCCCCCCTCCAACGTAGGGGACGAAAAAACATTACGAGCGCGAGGTCCCACCCTTTTGCATACCAATAAATAAAGAATAAAGTCAAAAAAAAAAATGTGTGTGTGTGTTGGGGGTGTGTGTGTGTGTGTGTGGTGTGTGTTTAAAATATAAAATTACAGAGGTTGGGGGAATTACAACCGTTTCGATCTCTTAAAAGAAATTTTAAAGGGTCTGTGGCCCAATGCTGTTAACGGGAGGGGTCAAATGAGATGGACTTTTTAAATATCATTGCGAGGGAAAAAAAGCGCATTTCGTAAAAGGGTAATTTAGAGGGGTCATTTCGTGTGGTTTTAAAGGGGGGGTTCCCGGGGGTATTCTGTAAAAACCCCATTGCAATTAAAAGCGATAAATAAGCGATAAATAAGGGGACACTTTTTCAAAACCTAGGGTAAATGCATTTCCGTTTTCTTCACCATCGCGTAGGGGGGCCCCTGGCCCTTCCCTTTAAAGGGCTTACCGGGTTTTTTTCCTTCCAATTTATTTCTCTTGGTTGAGGAAAAAAACTCCAAATACTCCCCAAAATCCGCCCTCAAAACAAAAGACCCCAAGAAACCACGTGGGGGCCCCCATCTTTTGCAAAGAAGGGAAACCCCCGAAAGCCACTGAACCCCCCCTCATTGCAAGAAGACCCCCCCTGGGGGGAACCGGGGCCCCTTTGGGGGCCCCCCCACCCTTGCAAGAAGACCCCTAAGAACGCCCAAAAAACCCCTTCCTACCCTTGCAAGAAGACCCCCTGAGAAAAAAACATCGAACCCCCAACCCTTGCAAAAAAGACCCCCGAAAGGGGCAATGAACCCCCTTTTTATTGCAAGAAGGGGCCCCCAGAAAACCGGCAAAAGAGCCCCCTTTCCATTGCCCCAAAAAAACCCCTGAAAAAAGGGGCAATCAACAAACCCCACCCTTGCAAGAAGGGGCCCCAGAGAGAGAGAGAGAGAGAGAGAGAGAGAGGAGAGAGAGAGAGAGAGAGAGAGAGAGAGATAAGGCAGCATGTCTTCAGTGCCAACGCACACATGCCTAAGACCTGGGCCACCCCTGCTTCTCAAGTACCTACATGCCTAACCTAACCTCATGGTGCCACAGTTTGGCCGAGAAGAAGATACACGCAAGCACACAGACACACAAACACAAATTCACACACACACACACACACACACACACCACACACACACACACACACACACACACACAAACAAATAAACACAGAGACATCAAGATAATTGATAGATATAGTGTGTACTAATAGTGGTCACATCAAGGCCAAAAAAAAAACCTTTCGTCCAACAGTGCATTTATCATTTTCACTCACAGCCTCTCTCTCTCTCTCTCTCTCTCTCTCTCTCTCTCTCTCTCTCTCTCTCTCTCTCTCTCTCTCTCTCTCTGTAGGTCCATAGCCTCGTCTCCATCTCCTCCATCTGACCACAGACGTACGGAGAGGTCTCCACACATCGTCTCCAGCTCCTTCACCTGACCACAGACGTACGGAGAGGTCTCCACACATCGTCTCCAGCTCCTTCATCTGACCACAGACGTACGGAGAGGTCTCCACACATCGTCTCCAGCTCCTCCACCTGACCACAGACGTATGGAGAGGTCTCCACACATCTCTAAACGTGAGGCGAGGCACGCTAACAGCACTGATTAAAAAATTTGCTTCAAGGAAATTCATTGTATCATCATCTACTTTTCTTTACTGTATGTAAGGGGATACTGTCTCCTCTCCTTGTCGCTCCTTCTGAGAGTATACAGCAGTGGTTCTCGTTTCCAGGAGGGGGTCCTCTCTCTCTCTCTCTCTCTCTCTCTCTCTCTCTCTCTCTCTCTCTCTCTCTCTCTCTCTCTCTCTCTCTCTCTCACTCTCTCAACCAGACTCCTCCCTCCCTCCCAGTAGTACGTGGTATAGCCGCCCCTTGTCCCGAAGCCATTAAGGATATGGGCATAGCATAATGAACGCTCCTTTCGACACAGATTCGCGTTTCATCTCCTCACGAAACATTCCTCGATCTAAATGAAATGTGAAAACATCTCTTCTTTTTTTTTTTTCTTTATACTGACAGTGATCAGATTCTGTCGCATAATCCGATCAGATTCTGTCGCATAATCTTCCCCCTTTCGTTTATCTGTCCTGACGACACTGTAGACGTCTCTCTCTCTCTCTCTCTCTCTCTCTCTCTCTCTCTCTCTCTCTCTCTCTCTCTCTCTCTCTCTCTCATCGGTTCTCCTCTCTCCTTCACCTCGATCCTGAACGACTCTAACATTCCCTCACTGCCAAAACGCCCCTCTTACCTATCATTTTCACGCACTTCCTTCTCTTCTATTCACAGTTCAAAAAGCACGTTTCTCTCTCTCTCCCTCCTCCCTCTCTCTCTCTCTCTCTCTCTCTCTCTCTCTCTCTCTCTCTCTCTCTCTGGACACACATGCATGATATGCAGACCAGATGGCATCCCTCCTCATGTTTTGGAGTGCTGTCAACGTGCACCTGTGCTTGCTCGTCTACTTCTCAACGTGCACCTGTGCTTGCTCGTCTACTTCGAAATATATATATTGGCACAGCCTCTACCCTTTCGGCCGCTGCTTCTGTCGACGTATCTTCCCTCCACGTCTCTTTCTTTCCACTTCTGACCAATAGATCCACTTTGTCCACCTCTCTTCACTCATCCTCCCCATATGCTCGAACCGTTTAAAACATCAGTTCAGACTTGCACTCACTACTACACCTCTCTCTGAGAGTGTTCCTCCCAGATCAACGCCCCATATGCCACATAACGTCCTCAGGCATGTAATTCTCAGCTCATTCATACAACACACACTCTGGGAACTCCCGTGTCTTCAGCCATAACCACTACCCCTGATCCCTGTGCACTCTTGAACTCGCTGTCCATCCCAGAGACCAAAGGGGTACCTCACTCCCCCTAGGTTCATCATCATTTAACTTCAAGCAATCTCTCTCTCTCTCTCTCTCTCTCTCTCTCTCTCTCTCTCTCTCTCTCTCTCTCTCTCTCTCTCTCTCACACACACACACACACACAACCTTGAAGTTCTTAAAAGCAGACTGATGAGCTAGACAGTGAACAGTTCTTCGAGAGATGAATTAGTATCAAGATAAACACAGGACATAAAATGGAATTCAGCACAGAAAACTTACCCGAAAAGGAAAATAAAAAAAAAAGACATCAAGAAGTACCTCTGTAGTGTGGGGGTAGTGTGACGCCTGTAGTGTGGGGGTAGTGTGACGCCTGTAGTGTGGGGGTGGTGTGGGTGAGAGGAGTAGACTGAATGATGACCTAATGGTTTAGGCAAACATTACATAGAAATGTGAGAAGTTGTATGATAATAATGTTCGGTGGTGCCCCACGAGTGTAAAACTCCGTCACCCGCACGGATGAATATTGAGATATATATATATATATATATATATATATATATATATATATATATATATATATATATATATATATATATATAAGATGAAGTAGGGTTTGGACGTGGGCCAGCATGAGAGAGCAGGTCCATAACGTGGAGGACCCGTGAGAAGATGAGGAGGAAGGTCTTGGAGGAGTTGGGTAAGGCTGGGAGGAAGGTCTTCGAGGGGTTGGGTAAGGTTTGGACAAAGGTCTTGGAGGGGTTGGGTAAGGCTTGGAGGAGGTCTTGGAGGGGTTGGGTAAGGCATGAAGAAGGGTCTTGGAGGAGTTGGGTAAGGCTTGGAGAAGGGTCTTGGAGGGGTTGGGTAAGGTTTGGAGGAGGGTCTTGTAGGGAATGGGAAAGGAGGGGAGAGAAGCCGTATAGAGAAGGAGTCTCTTGGAGGCGCTGGACGAGGCTCGTCGGAAGGAGCGAGAAGACGCAGAGAGGGAAGAAGAGGAGGAGGGAGAAGAGGAGGAAGAGGAGGAGGCTCTTTGGAGTCGTTGGACGAGAATTGGAGGAAAGAGAGAGAGAGAGAGAGAGAGAGAGAGAGAGAGAGAGAGAGAGAGAGAGAGAGAGAGAGAGAGAGAGAGAGAGAGAGAGAGAGGAAAGATAGAAGCGGCACAAACGCGTCAAGTGCAGAGTTAAAGAGCCGACAGAGCGGTGTGAGTGACCAAGAGGAACATGGGTTTGGGAGGCAGCAGGAGCCTGCCCTCCTCCTCCTCCTCCTCCTCCGCCAAGAAGCAGGAGACGAAGCTGACAAATGGAGGAGGAAGACTTGTTGATATAATCGTACGTGAAGGGTTATTGTTCGTGAGGCAAGATATATTGGGGTTGTTACACACACACACACACACACACACACACAGAAGCCTCTACAAGGCCCTCTCTCTCTCTCTCTCTCTCTCTCTCTCTCTCTCTCTCTCTTTATGGTTCGGCAGTGGGGTGGTGGGCAGCCGGCTACCGACCGGCCACCAGGGATGTTATATTACCGGCACTGCTACTACCACTTCTTCTTTCCCCGTCCTCCAACGTAGGTGACGAAATACATTACGAGCGCTGAGGTCGTACCTTCTGCATACCAATAAATAATGAATGACGTCAAAAAAACAGTGTGTGTGTGTGTGTGTGTGTGTGTGTGTGTGTGTGTGTGTGTGTAAAAGTATAAGTTACAGAGGTTGCGAATCACGAACAGTCTTCGATCTCTTAAGAGTACTATTAGGCTCTGTGCCTAATGCTGTTAACGGGAGTGTCAAATGAGATGGACATTTAACTATCTATTGCGAGGGAAGAACGCGCATTTCGTAAACGAGTAGATGAGAGGGGTCATTTACTGTGTGGTAAGGGGGGTTCAGGGTGTATTCTGTAAACGCACATTGCATTATCAAGCGATAAATGAAGCGATAAATGAAGTGACACGTTTTCAAGATCCTAGATAAATGCATTTCCGTTTTCTTCGACCGATCGCGTAGGTGCCCGAGGCAATTCATTTGAAGTCATACGTTCCTCATTATTCTCTCTGTGAGACACTCCAAATACTCACAAAACTCCGTCCCTCATCAAAGACCCCAGAGAACCACGATGGGCCCCCACCATAGAGACCCCCTGAAAACGACACTGAACCCCATCATTGCAAGAAGACCCCCCTGAGAACGACATCGAACCCCCTACCATTGCAAGAAGGACCCCTAAGAACGACAATAAACCCCTTCCTACCATTGCAAGAAGACCCCCTGAAGGACAACATCGAACCCCTACCATTGCAAGAAGGCCCCCTGAAAACGACACTGAACCCCATCATTGCAAGAAGACCCCCTGAGAAACGACAATGAACCCCCTACCATTGCAAGAAGACCCCTGAGAACGACAATGAGACCCCTATCATTGCAAGAAGACCTTTGAAAACGACAATGAACCCCCTACCATTGCAAAGAGACCCCCTGAGAACCACATTCAACCCCACCACTGCAACAAGACCCTTCCTCCCCCTGAGAACGAGACATCGAACCAACCCACTGCAACTGAAAGACCCAAACCAGATGACAAAACAAGGAAAACATCTTCCCTGGACCAGACACGACGCTTATGACATCACCTCAAATTAAGAAAAGGAAATTGTGGGGAAAAAAAAGAGAAAGAAAAGAAAGTGAGGCATTAAATAGAGTGTAAAACTTCTCTTGTCTGGGAGAAAGCGTCCGGCTGGATGTTGGCCAGAACACAAAGAGCGGGGCGCAATTTTGGCTGCCTTCCGGCCATGGTCGACAACCAACCCGGGGAGAGAAGGGGGAAAGAAGTATCCTTAAAGGCTTTATTTCGATACATTAGCTTGATGTTCTAGATTTGATGAAGCTCCTCCTCCATCTCTGTGGGAGGGGAGGGGAGGGGGAGGGGGCGCTCCTCCTCCTCCCCCACATCCTCCCCAACCCCACCCCAACCCCCTCCGGGTATTCCCGCCACTCCAGTCTAACTTCATAAGGCTCATGCTGCCACCCATAGACTTCTTTTTATTCTCTCCCTTTTGGTGGTGGTGGTGGTGGTGGATGGTGGAGAGGGAAGGGGGTGGGTTTACATCCTCAGAATCTCTCATCTCATTCAACGATTTCGTGTAATTTCTCTACCACTTGAGAATGGCCTCGGGACCCTGGAGCAAGCGAGTGCTCTCCATCAGATATGGTTCAAGATGTTAATATCATCCCTCAGCTTCTCTTCGTGGTGAGTTGGATGGGTGGTAGAGGGAGGAGCGGCGAGGGTGAGTAACTGGAGAGGCGAGGGTGAGTAACTGGAGAGGCGAGGGTGAGTAACTGGAGAGGCGAGGGTGAGTAACTGGAGAGGCGAGGGTGAGTGACTGGAGAGGCGAGGGTGAGTAACTGCAGAGGCGAGGGTGAATAACTGGAGAGGCGAGGGTGAGTAACTGCAGAGGCGAGGGTGAATAACTGGAGAGGCGAGGGTGAGTAACTGGAGAGGCGAGGGTGAGTAACTGGAGAGGCGAGGGAACAGGGATAAGTGAGGGTTAAAAAAAAAAGAAAAAAAAAAGAGTGATGGAAATGGACGAGAATGTAAGGAGAGGAGGAATAAGAAGGTGAAGAATGGAGGAAAAAATGAATAGACAAATGCATGGAGAACCAAAAATTAGGCACCAGAGGGGAACCTATGCTAAAAAACCTTTTTCTTCTCGTAACTGAGACAGTTGAGGTGGAACGGTGACATGAAGAAGCGCCTATTGTTTGAGAGAAAGTAGAGTGCGTAAAGAAACCCGAGACGGAACATGTGGCAAACGTGGTAGAATCGATGACGTACATCAGTAGAATCGATGACGTACATCAGTAGAATCGATGACGTAAATCAGTAGAATCGATGACGTAAACCAGTAGAATCCATGACGTAAACCAGTAGAATCTATGACGTAAATCAGTAGAAGCGATGACGTAAATCAGTAGAATCGATGACGTACATCAGTAGAATCGATGACGTACATCAGTAGAATCGATGACGTAAACCAGTAGAGTCGATGACGTAAATCAGTAGAATCGATGACGTAAATCAGTAGAGTCGATGACGTAAATAAGTAGAATCGATGACGTAAATCAGTAGAATCCATGACGTAAACCAGTAGAATCGATGACGTAAATCAGTAGAATCGATGACGTAAATCAGTAGAATCGATGACGTACATCAGTAGAATCGATGACGTAAATCAGCAGAATCGATGACGTAAATCAGTAGAATCCATGACGTAAACCAGTAGAATCGATGACGTAAATCAGTAGAATCGATGACGTAAATCAGTAGAATCGATGACGTACATCAGTAGAATCGACGACGTACCTCAGTAGAATCGATGACGTAAATCAGCACAGTGAAAAGATGTGACTCATGCGTCAAAGTGGACGTCATCATTAAGCGTATACTGCTACAAATAGCGACGGAGTAAACCCCTAAGGAGTTTTATGGGTATGTTAGAGTCTAGGGAGTCATTACCCAGCCAACTGGTCCATGAAATTAGGGAAAATGGACACTTGCTTTAAGACAAAGAAGAAAAAAAAAAGAAGAGCTATACTTTTCTTTTATCTTTGTTCATAATTGAAAACACAACTCACGTCCATGATACAATTCCTTTACTAAGTATAAAGAAACGTCCCGCAATATACCGACATATGTGGAAAGCTGGCAGTGAAAGAGAATTTGAGCGATCGGGGCCTGAACATGCAGGAGGGTGAAAGGCGTGCAAGGAATAGAGTGATTTGGAACGATGTGGTATACCGGGGTCGACGTGCTGTCAATGAATTGATTGATCCAGGGCATGTAAGCCGTCTGGGGTAAACCATGGAAAGTTTTGTGGGGCCTGGATGTGGAAAGGGAGCTGTGGTTTCGGTGCATTACACATGACAGCTAGAGATTGAGTGTGAACGAATGTGGCCTTTGCTGTCCTTTCGTAGTGCTACCTCGCGCGCATGCGGGGGGAGCGGGGTTATTTTATGTGTGGTGGGGTGGCGACGGGAATGAATAAAGGCAGCAAGTATGAATTATGTACATGTGTATATATGCATATGTCTGTGTATGTATATATATGTATACGTTGAAATGTATAGGTATGTATATATGCGTGTGTGGACGTGTATGTACATATATACATGTGTATGTGGGTGGGTTGGGCTACTCTTTCGTCTGTTTCCTTGCGCTACCTCCCTAACGCGGGAGACAGCGACAAAGTATAATAAATAAAAATATAAATAAATTATCAGCGTTATATAGAGTGAATGTAAATATAAAGGCAGATATAGATATCTTCCATCCGAAGACAATTAAAGAGGAGAAAAGTCAAATACTTAAGCCCTTGACAACACTTATCAGAAATTCATTTACTACAGAAAAAGTTCTAGATGAATGGAAATTTGCCAATATAACAATGATATTCAAAAAAAATGTAATACGCCAATGTCTGGTAATCATCATCCAATCAGCGTAACGTCTGTAGTTGATAAACTTATGGAAACCACAATTCGAGACAAATCTTTAACCAATTAGCATTGTTTTCGACGAATTTGGAGACCACAATTCGAAACAAATTTTTAACCAATTAGCATTGTTTTCGACGAATTCTCAAGCATGGCTTTCCTTTTACGATATGATCAACATGTATGATACAAGTTAAAGCGGTTGATATCATCAATTCAGATTATCAAAAAAGCATTCGATGATAATCGTGGAAATGGCCAGCACTTCAGTGGACAGGAAATTGGTTGACTGGCCCGTAAACAAAGGAGCAGTCATGAACGGTCGAGACTCAAGAATGGTTAGACGTAAGAAGTGGAGTGCCACAGGGATCAATTTTGGCACCGGTTCCAAAAAGAAGGAACAGAGAAAGGGGGCCAGGTGAGGATATTCCCTCAAAGGCCCAGTCCTCTGTTCTTAACGCTACCTTGCTAACGCGGGAAATGGCGAATAGTTTGAAAGAAAAGAATATATATATATATATATATATATATATATATATATATATATATATATATATATATATATATATATATATATACAAAAATTGAAAGGCTGCATTCATACCGCAAAAGCACTTTTTAACAATTTTTTTTTAGCATAAGATATCCTCTGTTTGATAACTCCCTACGTTAAATGAATTCTCGCTCTAAACGTCTAAACGAGTCCATCCTGTCCCTGCTACTGCGTGCAGCGCAGCCCTGAAGCTCCAGGAACACCTGAATGAGGGGTAAAGGTAAGGGGTGAGGTCAGTCAGTGAGACATGAGGCGGTCGGCGAGGGTGAGGGAGAGTCAGTGAGTGTGAGGGGAGTGAGTGAGTATGTGAGGGGGGGGGATTGGGAGTAGAGGAGGAGGAGGAGGAGGAGGAGGAGGAGGAGGAGGAGGAGGAGGAGGAGGAGGGGGAAGAAGAGGAGGAGGAGGAGGGGGGAGAAGAGGAGGAGGAGGTAGTGGAGGTAGAGGGAGGATCCAATCCGGCCAGATATTGATGGGTGATCCAGGATCCCCTTCACCTCATTACTAATGAACCATCGCATCTCCAGGGAGGAAGGGGGTGGCAGGTCAGTGGGGGGAGGGGGGAGGGAGGGGGGGTGGAGGGGGGATGTGGTGGTGGCAGGTTAAGTGGGGGGGGGTGTTGGGGTGTGTAGGGGAGGAGAAGGCAGCATGTGCTGGTACCTTACATGCGCAGGATACGAGGTGTGCTGCTCTCTGTGACAATTGTGTGTGGTGCTCTTTGACACTGTGTGTGTGGCGTGCTCTATGACACTGTGTGTGGCGCGTTCTGTGACACTGTGTGTGGCATTCTGTGGCACTGTGAGGAACTGTGTGGCACTATTTGGCACTGCATCTTATTGTATGGTACTATGTGGCACTGCGAGGTACTGTGTGGCACACAGGGACCTCTTAACATGGAGCCTTCGAGAATTCTTTCTCCCCTACCCAAAGGATCGTATATATATATATATATATATATATATATATATATATATATATATATATATATATGATCCCTGGGGATAGGGGATTAAGAGTACTTCCCACGTATTCCCTGCGTGTCGTAGAAGGCGACTAAAAGGGGAGGGAGCGGGGGGCTGGAAATCCTCCCCTCTCGGTTTTTTTTTAATTTTCCAAAAGAAGGAACAGAGAATTGGGCCAGGTGAGGGTATTCCCTCAAAGGCCCAGTCCTCTGTTCTTAACGCTACCTCGCTAATGCGGGAAATGGCGAATAGTTTGAAAGAAAGAAGAAGATATATATATATATATATATATATATATATATATATATATATATATATATATATATATATATATATATATATATATATATATATATATATATCACATGTTTACCAAATGGCGTCCTATCTTCGTCTCTTCGATGTATATCAACTGACTGTTATATTTCTCTCTTGTGTCTCCCCTGATGATGTGATTATTACACGAAAGTGCACTTGGGAACTTTTCGTGTTTCATTTTCCCCGTGGACTCATAGGAATATATATATATATATATATATATATATATATATATATATATATATATATATATATATATATATATATATACAATCATCGACCTACCCTAAAAGGATGAAAGGATGTCTGGATTGTGGATCAGTTGTCCTATACAACATTCGAACATGGGTCCTTGAGAACTGTGGGTCGATGGTCTAACCTGACCTAACCACCAGGTTGTACTGTACAGTCGTCGGACGACCCTCTTGTGTCGTATCTTAACAACTAACTTAATGCCCATCCACGGCATAACATTACGTCAATGTTGTACTTCATAACAATCGTCTAAGCTTACGTTCTGATTGGCTCTTTGGCTGGTGGTCTGTGTGGGGCCTTCATTCCCTCACTATAACCTCGAGCTATAGCCACAACCACAAGCTATAACCGAGGTATAACCTCGAGCTATAGCCACAACCACAAGCTATAACCGAGGTATAACCTTGAGCTATAACCACAACCACGAGCTATAACCTCGAGCTATGACGACAACCACGAGCTATAACCACAACCACGAGCTATAACCACAACCACGAGCTATAATCTCGAGCTATAACCACAACCAAGAGCTATAGCCTCGAGGTATGACCACAACCACGAGCTATAACCTCGAGCTATAACCACAATCACGAGCTATAACCTCGAGCTATAACCACAACCACGAGCTATAACCTCCACGCGCTGAAAATCACGGATCACCACCTCTCAGGTTATGTATCGAGTCAAAGCCAATATTTATAACCAAACTTGTAAGCACTTATGGTCATCAATTCTCGTATGCCACCACTTGACGTAAGTCACTCATACTCAGCAGTTCCGATTAAGTGGGTGTGTGTCGATTAAGTGTGTGTGTGTGTGTGTGTGTGTGTGTGTGTTTTTCTCAAGTGGAGGATAATCTCCTCCGCTATCAAGGCGGATGACTTTTATGTTTACGAGGCATTACAGAATTCCACGTACGTGCGTTACGTACGTACGTACGTACCCCTGCTCCCTCCATCCCCACTCCTCCCTCCCCCCCCCCTAGACGCGGAGGTGATGTGTGTATCTCTCTCTCACTTCTGGGAAAAATATGAGGATGAAAAGTGGAGTGGCGATGGTGCAGACCGGAAGGTCTGGTCTTGGAAGGTAGAGTAGATGGAGTTTACGGAAGTAGGCAGAGGGTGTGATACTGATGGAGCAAAGGGAGGGATGAGGGAAGGGAGTCAGTGATTGAATAAGAGGGAGCATAGAGTGTCATATCGATGGGGAGGGAAAGGGAGGTGTGGGAAAGGAGTAAATGATGCAATAAGGGAGGCAAGTTGTGGGTAAGACATGTTGGAATGTGTGGTGGTAGCGCCGCTGTAGGAAGAGTGGTTGGAAGATGGCACAAAACATGTAGTGTGAGGGACTGAATCCACAGACACACACACACACACACACACACACACGTCCCCTACAGCAATGTCGTCCATCCTCACCTGCAAGAGAGAGAGAGGTTTGTGGAGTAAAAGTTATTCTCAAGTTCGCCAAAAGTCTTCACTGTAGGAAATAAGACATCGTTACATCAATCACGTTTCATTTCAGCATTTTTTGGTTTATCGTTTCCGCATCTGGGGAAATGTTGATCCATTGTGAACCATAGAGGACTGAGTGGAAGGAGAATGTGGTGACTGAGTGGAAGGAGAATGTGGAGACTGAGTGGAAGAAGAATGTGGAGACTGAGTGGAAGAAGAATGTGGAGACTGAGTGGAAGGAGAATGTGGAGACTGAGTGGAAGGAGAATGTGGAGACTGAGTGGAAGGAGAATGTGGTGACTGAGTGGAAGGAGAATGTGGTGACTGAGTGGAAGGGGGAATGTGGTGAGTGAGTGGAAGGAGAATGTGGAGACTGAATGGAAGGGGTAATGAGGTGACTGAGTGGAAAGGGTAATGTGGTGATTATTCTTCGTTCCATCACCCTCTACCCTATATAACAACATCATTAGAGTCAGTTGATAATACACAGACTTGACCACGACGGACTTTAATCACCTTGTCCGCATCAAACATACATATACCAAGGTGTTCAAGTCTATGTAACACATCAGTCCTGGGGCATTGGTAGGGCGAAAGAAATGCCTCTTCCAATGTTTATAGGCTTGTGAATAATTGACGCGCGACGTGCCACATTTTAAGGTCACCGTGTCAGCGAGTTGAAAGAGGACAGAAGGGTGAGGGGGTCCCACCTCAGTGTCCAACAGCATTTTCTTAAAAATGGACAACCCGCTAATGTTTCCCAGAGATGTTGGCGGGTTTGAGTTGTTTGGTTGGTTGGGTTGGTTTGGTTGGTTGGTTTGGTTGGTTGGTTTGGTTGGTTGCTGGATTGTTTGGTTGGTTGATTGGTTTGGTTTGGTTTGGTTTGGTTGGTCGGTCGGTCGGTTGGTTGGTTGGTTTGGTTTGGTTTGGTTTGGTTGGTTGGTTGGTTGGTTGGTTGGTCGGTCGGTCGGTCGGTTGGTCGGTCGGTTGCTTGGTTGGTTGGTTGGTTGGTCGGTCGGTTGGTTAGTTGGTTGGTTGGTTGGTTGGTCTGAACTTTTAGGTTCTTATCAACTGCAGAGAGGGGTGGGTTAATCCCAGTTTTTCCTAGTGGCGCTCGCTAGAACTCGTCCCTCGCACTTGGCTATATACAGTCGCGCACATAATTCATGTCCCGCCGCCATCAGTAAAAGCAGAGACGCAGGTCATATCTACCGGGGAAGGAAGGGAGGAAATAATGGACTTCATCCTCAAGATCCATTGGAGAAGCTGAGCGTTCGAAATAATGGACTTCATCCTCAAGATCCATTGGAGAAGCTGAGCGTTCGAAATAATGGACTTCATCCTCAAGATCCATTGGAGAAGCTGAGCGTTCGAAATAATGGACTTCATCCTCAAGATCCATTGGAGAAGCAGAGCGTTCGAAATAATGGACTTCATCCTCAAGATCCATTGGAGAAGCTGAGCGTTCGAAATAATGGACTTCATCCTCAAGATCCATTGGAGAAGCTGAGCGTTCGAAATGGGCGACCAAATATTTTAGTACGGCTGATCCTCAACCTCAGGAAAGAAAGAAAAAAAAAATGGGGGGAAAAAAAAGAAATAAGAATGAAATCCAACGTGAAGAAGGGCTGCCTCATCTCTGTTCTTAGGCACAACAAATGCGATGCGAAGCAGTACTACCATTGACTCCACGCCTGTGTCATCAATAAATTGCTCCATGGGCCCGTGTTCACAACCTCCAACACGACACCTAGGCTGACAGCCTCTGCCCACTGGTCCTTCTTCCCCTAAATGTTTGGTCGATAAATTGGAGATCTAGAACTGCCGGATATATATATATATATATATATATATATATATATATATATATATATATATATGTTTGCCAAATGGCGTCCTAGCTACGTCTGTTCGTTGTATATCAACTGACTGTTATATTTCTTTCTTGCGTCTCCCCTGATGATGTGACTATTACACGAAAGTGCACTTGGGAACTTATCATGATTCATTTCCCCGTGGACTCACAGGAATATATATATATATATATATATATATATATATATATATATATATATATATATATATATATATATATATATATATATTTATTATCTTGCTGATCGAACTTTCTGCGGGAACGTGGATTCTCGATATTAATTCTAAAATCCTTGTTTCTTCTCCTAACCTCTTCTGTATCTAAAACTTAAAGCTCAAAACGACGCATTCCAGCTACTTCAAAATCCATTATAAATGAGCAGCGACACTTGCACAAGGCCCGCTGGTAACGTTGCTCTAATATAGAATATGCAAAACAATGAATGTTAAAAAGCCGACTTGAAATACCAATATACAAATGAAAGGCTAAGATATATTATTACCAATTCAGATGTAAATAATGACGGGATTATACGCGTAACGTCTGGGCACAAATGGACAGAAAATCTAATATTTATATATATATATATATATATATATATATATATATATATATATATATATATATATATATATATATATATATATGTAAACTACACGACATACAATTAGGGTAGAATTACAATCACAAAGTTTCTATAATCCTCTATATTCCTACGATAATATTATTGTCTGTGGATATTAGATTTAGTTACATATTTGTGGGAATATTTTAAAGCCTTCCATTAATATCTTACGTTTCTCGGAACCAACCAAGTCAACTTGAAAGTATAGGCAAGAAACACCTCGCTGGTCATTGTTTGGTGGTGGTACTTCCCCTTCAAAGGCCCAGCCAAACAAAAGAGCAGCAGTGTGCCCGACTTTAAGACCTCCGATCCGATAAAACACTTCCCATGACAGATTCAGAATCTATGTAGTTTCTTAGGCCATACCTGTCTCATAAGTCTCTTCCACTTTTAGTGATAGAGATCTCCCAGTGTGTGTCGACTTTACTACGTTGCTATGGACCTAGTAGTGATATTGTTTTTCAGTAGACTGAATCACGATTTAGTTGCGTTACATTACTAGATTTTTAGATACGAAGTGATTGGGGACAATATGTAGTGTGAGGAGGGTTCATCGGGTGAGAAATAGTAGGGTAAGGGAGAGGTGTGGTGGTAGGAATAGCATGGTTGAGAGAGTTGGAGAGGGTGTGCTGAGATGGTTTGGACAAATGGAGAGGATGAGTGAAGAGAGATCATCTAAATGGATTAAGAAGGCATTCGTGTCAGAAGTAGAGGGAACAGAGTAAAAGGGGAAGACAGGATTGGAGATGGAAGTATACAGTGAAAGATGCTTTGAGTGACTGAGGCCTGAACAAGCAGGAGGGCGAGAAGCGAACATGGGATAAAGCAAATCGTAGTGTTGTGGTATACAAGGGGTGTGGGTGTGTAAGTACTGTCAGTGGGCTGTAGCAAGGCGTACAAGGCATCAACGGGTGGACACAAAGGAGAAACCTGTGGGCCTTGGCTGTGGACGTGGGGTGATGATTTCGATGAATTATACAAGACAGCTACAGAATATATCCTCTTCCCCAATGATCTTTTTCATTTTTCCTGTATCCAGTTGGTCTAGCCTCATCTCCAAAACATCAACAGATGATATATATATATATATATATATATATATATATATATATCCTTCAGGTTTTATATTTACTTTATCCTACAACTGGTGCGCTGTCTATCCTCCGTCCTGCACACTATCCACTCCCACCCCCCCTAACCATACTATCCTCACCCTACCAACTACCCATTCCTATGTTCCTAACCATACCATCCTCAGCCCTGTCTACTATCCACATCCCTGACCATACTATCCTCCGCCCTGTTCACTATCCACATCACCTAACCATACTATCCTCCGCCCTGCCTACTATCCACATCTATCCTCTCCCTCTCGATTCTATTCACTTTTACATACATCCACATCGGCCTTATCTCCAACCATTCAGTGCCCTTGTTTAAACCATTTATCTCTCTCTCTCTCTCTCTCTCTCTCTCTCTCTCTCTCTCTCTCTCTCTCTCTCCACACACACACACACACACACACACGGGTCGGCCCCGTGTCCCACACACGTTAACTTTGTAAAGACAAAGTTTGACTATTTTATTTGCAAGCTCTGTTTGCGTTTTGATGTTCAATGCAATATACGTGTGTATGTACGTATATGTAAGTAATTACACAGACACAGTCATATATATATATATATATATATATATATATATATATATATATATATATATATATATATATATATATATATATATATACTCTCTCTCTCTCTCTCTCTCTCTCTCTCTCTCTCTCTCTCTCTCTCTCTCTCTCTCTCTCTCTCTCTCTCATACATCGCCTCTTTTTTCCCTGCGTCAGCCAGGTAGCGCCACGAGCGGACTTCCGCTCCCATCCATTTCCCAAGCTGCCATGCGCAATGCACCCCAAACCACAACACAACCCCTACCAACCACCGGCTACCCACAACCAGGCCCTGAAGACCTTGCCTCCGTCGCCATACAGTGGAACAACAACAAAAAGAACAACAAGAACAACACCACACAACACAACACAGTCATGAGCCACCCACCAGGTAGCTGACCACTATGTCAATGCTTCCATAACCCACACCCCCACACCCCCACGCTCCCAAAGACCACCCCCCACCCCTTCCTTTCCCCCATCTCTATGGTAAATTTTTTCCTCCCTCCCCCTTTCCTCACCATCACCACCTCACCCATTACCATTAACCCATGATGTGTTTCCCATTTCTCCCGTGCGTTTGATCTCATCTTCTGTTAATGTCTCCTCGTCCCATAAACCCGTCTCTCTCTCGAATCGTCTCTCAGCAACGTAGAGAGAGAGAGAGAGACACACACACACACACACACACACACACGCAAGTCTGATTTCCAACCATCTCTCTGATATACACGCAGTCTCTCTCTCGCCCTTTACATACACACACACACACACACACACACACACACACACACACACACACACACACACACATCTTAGCTTTCATGAGAGAGAGAGAGAGAGAGAGAGAGAGAGAGAGAGAGAGATCACATCCACAAATTAGAATTCAAACGTACGGAGAAACACTCTGGATGTCCGGGATTCGCGGAGAGAGAGAGAGAGAGAGAGAGAGAGAGAGAGAGAGAGAGAGAGAGAGAGAGAGAGAGAGAGAGAGAGAGAGAGAGAGAGAGAGAGAGAGAGACTCAGGAAAATAAATCATCCCTCAGGAAGAAAAAAAAAGAAAAAAAAAAGGGGGGAGAGAGAGAGAGAGAGACAGGAGGCGCGACAGACAGAGGATATCATGAAAGCAAATATCAGTCAAAATGAAGTTTTGTTAACCCCGTGAGATAGGACAACTTCAGTCTGAAGTGTTTCAGCTGGTGGGTGAGTGCTTCGGCAGATGAAGGGAGGAGGAGGAGGAGGAGGAGGAGGGGAGAGAGGGAGGAGGAGGAGGAGGAGATGGTGGCGAGGGAGTGAGGGAGGGGGCAGAAGCGGCCCTCTGTGATCAACTGTAAACCTCTCCGGGTTCCCCAGGGTTGAGAATCAATCACGTCCAGATACGGGATTCGCCCTTAATTGCTCTCCGAGGCGCTCATTATCAAGGGGTTGTGAGAGATAGCGATGGAGATGGAGATAAGGGCTGATAAGAGGCTCAATATTAAGAAGGGAAGATAATGAGGCTCGAGAATAGACCTCCATAATTAAGACAGAGTCGGGGAAGTGCATGAGGAAGACAGCGGGACAAGGAGGAGGAGGAGAGGGAGGGGGAGGAGGAGGAGGATCATCAGTTCATGAGGAAGATAGCGGGACAAGGAGGAGGAGGAGAGGGAGAGGGAGGAGGGGAGGAGGATTATCAGTTCATGAGGAAGACAGCAGGACAAGGAGGAGGATTATCAGTTCATAAGGAGGACAGCGGGACAAGGAGGAGGAGGAGAGGGAGGGGGAGGGGAGGAGGAGGATCATCAGTTCATGAGGAAGACAGCAGGAGGAGGACGAGAGAGGAGGAGGAGGAGGAGGTTTATCAGTTCATGAGGAAGACAGCAGGAGGGTAAGGAGCGTAATGAGGAGGAAGAGGAGGTGCAATATCTTATGAGGAAGACAGGAGGAGGAAGATGAGGAGAAGAGAGGAGGGAGGAGGAGGAGGATTATCAGTTCATGAGGAAGACAGCAGGAGAGTATGGAGTGTAATGAGGAGGAAGAGGAGGTGCAATAGCTTACGAGGAGGACAGGAGGAGGAAGATGAGAAGAAGAGAGGAGGAGGAGAGGAGGAGGAGCATCAACGCACGTGGAGGAGGAGGAGGAAGAGGAGGAGGAGGAGGAGGAGGAAGACAGTAGGGAAGGAGGGAACAAGATAAGGAAGATTATAATCAAGGGTTCGACAGACACGGGTCGGGCTCAACCTGGTGAGGGCGCTGAGCCCCACATTACATAATGCTCAAACTCATCGGCTCTTGGTCTTTTGGTTCACACAGACACACACACAGATACACGCACCAGGCTTACAGGCCAAAAAGAAGGTTAAAAC
The DNA here is from genome assembly GCF_036320965.1 of Panulirus ornatus. Classification (NCBI taxonomy): domain Eukaryota; kingdom Metazoa; phylum Arthropoda; class Malacostraca; order Decapoda; family Palinuridae; genus Panulirus; species Panulirus ornatus. The sequence continues at coordinate 51,078,592 of NC_092232.1, forward strand.
CTTAGGATATGAGACCAAAGGGGGGTGGAAGGAGGCTTCCATTCTTTTTGGCATTCATTTTTCCAAGTCATCATCTTCTTTCAGGGGATTAGATCCGGTAAATCACAAAGATCCTTTCAGGAACCTCCATGCTTGTGTTAAGGGAAGACGGACGTACGTGGCGTCAAGGGGTGCGAGGGGAGGAGAGAGAGAGAGAGAGGAGGGGGGGCGCTCGCGCGCGCGCTGTTTATGTGAAAGGCGGCTCGAGGTTGGTATAAAAGGGGCGCATCCCCCCCCCCCTAATTCGCGTCCCTGGTGAGTCATATAAATCGAGATTACTCAAAAAGTCAACAAGGTATTAGTGTGTAGGAGAATGTGCCTGGAAGCGACCTGCCCATTCAAACATCATCTCGCAAAGAGAAAAAGTATTTCCAAATGGATGATACACACACACACACACACACACACACACACACACACACATATATATATATATATATATATATATATATATATATATATATATATATATATATATATATATATATATATACTCGTGAATAGCTCAAGAGAGGTAATAAGGATTACACGACCCACCTCCCCTTCTTTTTCTTTATTTTTTTTTTCTTTTGAAGGAGCGTCCTTACGAAGAGCTGGAATTATTATACCTGGTCTTCTGTTGGAAAAAAAGAAGAGAGAGAGAAAGAATTACGTCCGAGAGAGAGAGAGAGAGAGAGAGAGAGAGAGAGAGAGAGAGAGAGAGAGAGAGAGAGAGAGAGAGAGAGAGAGAGAGAGGTCTCCCCCTATACCACTGCCAGGTTCTCTTAGAGCTCAGCATTCATCCTCCACCCCCTTCCTTCCACGAAGCCATCTTCATAAGGAACGCTTCCTTCGCCATCCTCATCCTTGACCCCACACACACACACACACACACACACACACACACACACACACACACACACACACATCCTTAGCTCCTGCTGGAGGGTGGACGCCAAAGACCTGAACCTGTTCAGACCTAATGTCCATCAGTGATCCACTCCAACATGCCATCATCTTTGTATGCGATGCGTTCGTCATCTGAGCCAGACCCTTGTGTTGTGAGGTGCAGCTCGTCAATCAACCTCTTCAAATCTGTCTCTGGACTGGGTATCGTTCCTTGAAGATATTCCTTTTTCTTTTTTTTTTCCCCTCCTCCTCCTTCGTCAACTCTCGCTCACCACACCCCCACCTCACTTTCTCCTCCTCCCATTGCTCTGGACCATCACCTCCTCACTGACCAAATGGCGTGTGGGATAGTCCAAACCCTTTCGGAACCCCTCATCCACCAGGGCCCCCACACGTATATCACGAGTGTATAGGGACTTAAGAATGATTCCCAACACCTGACGAAGGTGTTCAATACTTTTTC
>NC_092232.1:51084981-51089981 GCF_036320965.1 Panulirus ornatus
CATTTTGAATGATAACTGTAGCTGCTTCGAATGCTTCATTTTAAATGCTAACTGTAGCTGCTTCGAATGCTTCATTTGAAATGCTAACTGTAGCTGCTTCGAATGCTTCATTTTAGATGCTAACTGTAGCTGCTTCGAATGCTTCATTTTAAATGCTAACTGTAGCTGCTTCGAATGCTTCATTTGAAATGCTAACTGTAGCTGCTTCGAATGCTTCATTTGAAATGCTAACTGTAGCTGCTTCGAATGTTTCATTTCAACAAGGCATCTTCACTTTTCAACCCCGAGTGGGCTGAGATCATCATTAAATCTCCCACACAAAATAGGAACATTTCTCCTCTCTCTCTCTCTCTCTCTCTCTCTCTCTCTCTCTCTCTCTCTCTCTCTCTCTCTCTCTCTCTCCTCCTCCTCCTCCTCCTCCCTCATTCTCTCTCTCTCTCTCTCTCTCTCTCTCTCTCTCTCTCTCTCTCTCTCTCTCTCTCTCTCTCTCTCCTCCTCCTCCTCCTCTTCCTCCTCCCTCATTCTCTCTCTCTCTCCCCCCCATCTTCATCCCGTTCACCAGTGCACCCAACTTCTGTTCGTTAGAGTCTAAGGCGAGGTTAGACGGGTCTATTTGCGTCTCCGGTCCCCGTAACGCACAACGGGGGAGGGGGGGGGGGGAGGAGGGGAGGATGCGTTACCAACAGGTGCGTAACATCCTCGACACGCAAGTGTTACCTCAGATGTCTACGCCCTGGGCATTTAGGGGAAAAAATTGGTGGAATTCTGTGTTACATTCGTAGCTATAGCCAAAAAGCATTTAGCGTCGCTGCATTTGCTTGTAAAAGCTCTACATGTATTTACCGTGTTGGTATTGACTGGGTATACTGGTTCGCCTCGAGGACGACCTCGTCAGTGGCCTGGTTCGCCTCGAGGACGACCTCGTTAGTGCACCGGTTCGCCTCGAGGACGACTTCGTCAGCACACCGGTAAGCCTCGAGGACGATCCTCATCAGTGCACTGATTCGCCTCGAGGACGACTTCATCGGTACACTGTTTCGCCTCGAGGACGACCATCGTCAGTGCCCTAATTCGCCTCGAGGACGACCTCGTCAGTGCACCGGTAAGCCTCGAGGACGATCCTTATGGAACAACTTGAACAGGAGAGGTTCGATCTGGAGATTCAAGCCTCTCCCACGAAACCCTCCACTTCATCCTTTAACTCTGAGGGTCGCCCACATTACAGCCGTCATCATTAACCCATCGTTAGCGAACTAACCAATCATGGGTTCGCCCATAATGATAATAATTCCCTGATGTAAGGCTTTCCTAATCGCTCAACAGATCCACTTCAGTCTCCCTTGTGCGGGGGGGGGGGGGTGGATTACGTCATCCTCAGAATACTGATAAGATAACTAATTACCTTTTGTGTGTTCTTGGTAAATCATATATATATATATATATATATATATATATATATATATATATATATATATATATATATATATATATATATATATATATATATATTCTATGAGTCCACGGGGAAAATGAAACACGAAAAGTTCCCAAGTGCACTTTCGTGTCACATCATCAGGGGAGACACAAGAGAGAAAAATAACAGTCAGTTGATATACATCGAAGAGACGAAGCTAGGACACCATTTGGTAGATCTTGATCACGCGCAAAATTGTGATCCTTTCCAATATATATATATATATATATATATATATATATATATATATATATATATATATATATATATATATATATATATATATATGAACTGGCTCCTCCAGCACCGCCAACACCGTGAATGAAAAAGTCACCCGTTGGTGAGTCTGTATCATGCATGTGCATTAATCATTCACATCCACTCTTTAGCTGTCATGCACAATGCACCAAAATCCCTAGCCACAACCAGGCTTCCCAAAGACCTGACCGTGGTTTCCCCTAATCGCCTTGTATACCCTGGTTCAACCCAATGGAAACATATCGCCCCCTATATACCGTATCGTTCCACTTTGTTCGATCCCTTGCACGCCTCGCACAATTCTGCATATTCAGGCCTCCGAATATTCATGTCCTCTCTCAACTCTCTCACTCCATCATCCTTCCATCACAAGTTTGGTTTTCCAATTTTCCCAGTTCCCTCCACTTCTTGGTCAACCTCTCTTCACTCATCATCTCCATATATCCAAAACATTGCAGCACAGCCTCTTCAGCTCTCTTATACACACGTCTCTTACTGCCACAACCTCTCTCTTAACCCTGTCGTTTCTTATTCGAACAAGAACACAAGAAGTTTACAATTTCCAACCCCTTTGCTCTCGCCACTCCAAGTCGCCTTGTGCGACACGCGGGGAACACATGAAAAGTCCCCTTTCACCCCTGTTCCAAGAGACAGAAAACAAAATGTAATGCCTAATTGCGAACATATCATCCTTCACTGACAAGAGACAGAAAACATAATGTAATGCCTAATTGCGAACATATCATCCTTCACTGACAAGAGACAGAAAACATAATGTAATGCCTAATTGCGAACATATCATCCTTCACTGACAAAAGATAGAAAACATAATGTAATGCCTAATTGCGAACATATCATCCTTCACTGACAAGAGACAGAAAACATAATGTAATGCCTAATTGCGAACATATCATCCTTCACTGACAAGAGACAGAAAACATAATGTAATGCCTAATTGCGAACATATCATCCTTCACTGACAAGAGACAGAAAACATAATGTAATGCCTAATTGCGAACATATCATCCTTCACTGACAAGAGATAGAAAACGTAATGTAATGCCTAATTGCGAACATATCATTCTTCACTAACAAGAGATAGAAAACGTAATGTAATGCCTAACTGACTTCACTGACAAGTCACTGGAAAAAGCACAAAAGGAGAAATAAGATCCTTTTTAAGAAAACCTTTAGGAGAATTCCTCAGTTCGTGAACACATTCATACAGCGAAACTTCTGGCTCAGTTCTACACTCGCGGAAAACAATAAAACAAATGCATGGACACGGGAACAAGTGATTGTAACCCCCCAGTCGCCGATGCCACACAAAAGAGAACACAGAAGTCTCGTGTTTTTGGATATTCTTTTCCTTTTCTTTTTTCTTTTTTTTTTTTCCTATCAAGAATTTCAACGTACCTACAAAATCCTTCACCAGAAGAATGACGAAAATTGCTTCCCTCCTCTTCCCAGCGCATTTGTGATGCAAGTCGACCGTTCAGTGTGTCTGTGAAAGACACAGTAACAAAGAGTTGGAATGGCGCCACAAGGACGAGTAGTATTAGCGCCAGAAGAAAGAAGAAAAGGGCTGGAATGGTGCCTCAAGAAAGGGCTGGAATGGTGCCTCAAGAAAGGGTTGGAATGGTGCCTCAAGAAAGGGCTGGAATGGTGCCTCAAGAAAGGGTTGGAATGGTGCCTCAAGAAAGGGCTGGAATGGTGCCTCAAGAAAGGGCTGGAAAGGAACCACAAGAAAGGGTAGGATTGGCCCTAAACGAACGGGCTGGGCTGTCGCCACAAGGGCTGGAATGGAACCACAAGAAAGGGCTGAACTGGTGCCACAAGAAAGAAAGAAAGAAAGGGCTGGATCAGCGCCAAATCAAAGGGCTGAACTGGTGCCACAAGAAAGAAAGAAATGGCTGGATTGGCCCCATGTCAACATGACTCGCTCATGGGAACGTCTCGACTGTCACAAAATGCACAAATAATCACCTCAATTGTTAAAACTGCCTTCTTGAACGTCCATTATAAACTACACAATACCATCTCCTGGTAGTGTCCATGCTCGTGAATTCAGATACTCCGAGACGATGTTCCTCAAATCAAAGAATAAACCTAACCTCTCATTTTTTACTACTATCTTTTTTTTTTCTTTTTCATGGCCAAAAGGCAACATACGTGAGACCAAGTGAGTGAATGAGACTATACTTATTATATTATTGCGCGCGTGATCCAAGGAAATTCCCTCCAATCCACGGGGCAATGAAACGCGATAAGTTCACAGGTGCATTTTCGTGTCATGATCACATCATCAGGGGAGTTACAAGAGTGAGATGAACAGTCAGCTGACATATAACGAAGAGACGTAGCCAGGACGTCCTAGCTACGGCTCTTAGTTGTATATCAAATGTTACATATCTCTCGTGTGTCTCACCTGATGATGTGAATATTACAAAAAAGTGCACTTGGGAACTTAACGTGTTTCATTTCCCTTTGTTCGGCAATTGCGCAACACCCCTTCTCCCCACGCTCCAAAATCCTAATTGCACGTATGCACCAGACAGACGAACAGACAGACACACAGACTACTGCAAAAAAAAAAAAGGGGGGAGAGAAGGGGGGAAAGGAGAACAAAGTTGAATGATACATTTCGTTCCGATAACACGGTGCCCCGGCGCACGACTACGTAAATAACCAGGTTTATGTCACGGCTGTTACAATTTCATCCTGTTTGGTGATGTGAACCAAAAAACAAAAACAAAAAACAACAACAATAAACAACTAGGGTGTATGTGATCCGTAGAGAGAGAGAGAGAGAGAGAGAATCCGCACGAAGGTCATGGAAAGGAAAGGAAAAAAAAAAGAATAAAGGAAAATATACAGAAAAGATCAAAGGTGCAGTCTTTTTTATTGTTTTTGTTTTTGTTTTTTGTTTTTCATTGTCGTGCGGTTGTCTCGTTCGTGTGTTTGTCTCCCTTTAAGGAAGCTACACCCATTACAATCAACGTGTGGATGAGGTGTGTGTGTGTGTGTGTGTTACCGGGCATCGTCTGCTCAAGGATACACCGCGATTGAAAAGGGCACCATTGGCACGGCTGCCTCACTCGAAGCACAGTCTTGTCAAAGAATTTCCGAGTCTAAAAGGAGTCTCTACATTTCCCTGCTACTGGAAGTATCGGCGAAAACTTTGAGCTTGCACGAGCTTCAGTGAAGAGGTTCTGGCCACAAACCAGGACACTGCCATAGACATTGGTCCTGTGATAATATAGGCCAC
>NC_092232.1:51094981-51102481 GCF_036320965.1 Panulirus ornatus
CTCCCATAGGACGATTATCGTGGTATCTGGTTCCATCCCTGCAGCAGGTGAGGACATCGTCAAGCTCGGTGGGAGAGACTTGCTGAAGTTGTGGAGAGGAGAGGAACAGCGATGACAGAGCTGTAGGCCTCTGGAGCCACTGAGGACTGGCATTAGTGACAAGACGACATCTGAGGCTCTCCCACTCACCCTCTTAGTGGAGTAGGAAGCCAACGAGTCAACACTTCAATCCAGGGAACTGTTCAAAGGCTATGGGAAGTTTTGTGGGGGGGTCATCCGTGATAAGAATCGACCATGACATGGAAAAAGAGGTTGAATCTGTCAGGCCAATCTTTCTACTTAAGCTACAGAACCCAAGAGGAAACGCTTAATGTTAGCCCGTGAATCCTTGATGGGGGGAGAGACAAACTGATGTACAGAATATTAGCCCATGAATCCTTGATGAGGGAGGGGAGGAGGCCAATCGAGTGCACAGATAACTCCTTACGCAATGGTGACTAGCTTTTGACTCCCTAGGAGTCATTGGTAGGGTAAAGAAGTGATGCTGGATAGTCAACACACCTGTCAACACTCAGTTCCGAGGGAGGGGAAGTCTTTCACGCCAATCTGTCGGGAGGGCATGGGTGTAGGAGCAGCAGGGGGTGGCGCTCGTAACAGATATGGGGTCAAGAGCAACAGTGGGCGTATAAGGGTGTCACCAGTGGAGTATATTGGCTCCGAAGCCACTACCATTGACATATATATATACACAAAGCAAATACGAAGTGAGGGTTGTAATGACAATAGAGAGCCTCAGGTGTTGTAAGGTCAGAGATCAGACACCAAAGATCTGATCAGACAGTATTTCTGACATCTTCACTAGCTGTATCCCGTCCATTTAGACATGGGGTTGAAGCAACAGACCACTAGCTACAACTGTGAGGAGGGGTAAAAAAAAGAAAAAACATAACCTCTTCCTTTGTTTTTCCCCAACGTGGATTCTCGTGGAAATGAAATGGACAGTAGGCGAAAGAAGGATGCGACTGAAATGGCAAACGTTGATTGTAATTGCACAGGTGTTGGGCTCGTACAGAAACAAAGATGGATCCTCTGAATCCTGCGAAAAAAAAAAGTCAAGTCACACTTGTATCACTGTGGATCCGTGATCACACCTGAGGGGCATCCTTGCAAGGTTAAGACGGAAGCTGTTCTTTCCTAACATACTTAAGTCGGCGGATTTTTACAGGTGGACATGGAAGAAAAGTTTAAGCTTTTTGACGTTTGAGGCAACTGTCCTATGATGTTATTTTGTGAGTCTGACGTATAGCTTTGTCAACTGGCCAAAAAATCTACTTACAGTAGACTCATTTGGTAACTTCTGCACGATGTAAATCGACTAGGCATTTAATGTAGATGATGCTGTTTGAACGAATCGTCGAAGAATCGGGGTCAACAGTTCGACCGATACTAAAGCTTACCATCCGTAGGCAAGACCTCTCAAACCATTTTCTTTATTCTTAGTAAATTCTACTGATATTCGCTCACCCAAATTCTTATTTGCCCTCTTTTATTTTATCTTTTTAGCTCCTACACCTTCCTTTTGACCTCCTGTCGCTTTCTCTTGTTCACCTCCCAATCACTCGCACTCCTACCCTGCAAGTTGCACACACATATACCTCTCTGTTTTCTCTCACTAGTAACTTAGTTTCATCACCCAACAGCTCACTACCCTTTCTCATCTGCTCACATACCAACACTGGTTCCCTAAATACCTTCCATTCCTCACCCACACCCCTTGCTTCGTTTAGACTCACCTTTTGCCATTCTTCACTCAATCTCTCCTGATATCTCTTCACACAACGTTCTTCTCCAAGCTCTCATCCCTTTGCCACTCTCTTGGTCACCCATATCTTTTCCTCTTTCTCGAGAATCTATATCGATCTTCACCCTCGCCTCCACCATGCAATGATCAGACATCCCATCAGCTGACCCTCTCAGCACGTTTACATCCAAAAGTCTCTCTTTAACACGCCTATCAATTAATACGTGACCCAATAACGCCCGCTGATCACCTTTCCTTCACCAGAAGTGCCTATACATGTCCCTCTTTTTGAACTAAGCATTTCCAGACACCAAGTCTTTTGCAGCACACAACTCCACAAACTGTTCACCACATCCAAACCACCGAACTGGATACCCCATCACCTCCTGGTTGTACCCTCAAACTACCACATTACTCATCTCCGCATTCAAATCACCCACAACTCACACCCCAATCTCTTACCTCACAACTGTTGACATGCTCACTCATCTCCTCCCAAAACACACGCCTCTCCTTATCAGACTTCTCCTGGCCGAGCACATGAGCACTAATAATCATCACTCACTTTCATTTCTACTTGGAGTCGTTGGGGCTCACTTCCTCACACTCTCTCACACACTCCCCCCCAAAAAAATTCTCCCGGTTGAAGTTCTATCGCTTCCTCATCGCTCGCCCTCACACACTAACCCTTGACCTTATCATGAGGACCAACCTATCCTTGCTTGCTCCTTTACCCTTGAGCTTTGTTTCACTTAGATCCAGAACACTCAAACCTATCTATCTATCCATCTATCTATCTATCTGTCTATTAATCTATCTATCTATCTATCTATCTATCCCTTCTCCTCATCTTGTATCACATCCACACACATTCAGACACCCGAGCCCACGCCTTCGAGGAGGATGACCACTCACTCGCTTGGCTCCTTCGTCTGTTCCAGTTCTGAGACACTGGTAGACAAAAATGGGAGGGTTTCCAGCCTCCAGCACTCGACCTCTTTAGGTCGCCCTCAGCAACACGTGTAGGGAATACAGGAGGATGTATTATTCTTCCTCCTCCTCCTCCTCCTCTTCCTCCTCCAACAGCGGTTAGCGTCCCTGACCGTGACGTACTCACGGGTCCGCCCAGGGCTGAGCCTGCATAGGTTCTAATCCTAGTTACGGCAGTCGGTGGCCCACAGTCAACCCAGCTGTTCATCAAGCACTGAGGGGTTTGGTCGATTAAATGGGTACCTGGCTCAGGCTCGGGTGTGTGTGTGTGTGTGTGTGTATATATATATATATATATATATATATATATATATATATATATATATATATATATATATATATATATATATATATATATATATATATATTTCTCTCCCAGTAGCAAATCCAGCACAAGCCAACGACCACCCGAAAGAAATCACGCCCGGAATGCTGCAGAGGAGGTGTAACAAAAATACAAAATGGTCAGGTCCTCCAAAATTGTTTGGGGGAGAGAGAGACTACGCCTCACAGGGTCAGCAAAGCTATCTCTATTTTACTTTTCCTGATACTTTCTCTTTCTTTCTCTTTCTTTTTTTTTCTTTTTTTTTTGGTTGTTGTTGGTTCTCGTGTTTGGTACTTGAGGATGATGAACTGCAGAAGGCGTTCATACGGATTGCTGTGCCATGATGGAGAGAAGCTAGTGGTGATTATGTGTGTATATATATATATATATATATATATATATATATATATATATATATATATATATATATATATATATATATATATATATATTCCTATGAGTCCACGGGGGAAATGAAACACGATAAGTTCCCAAGTGCACTTTCGTGTAATAATCACATAATCAGGGGAGACACAAGAGTGAAATATAACAGTCAGTTGACCTACAACGAAGAGACGCAGCTTGGGATGGGTGCAGGTCGGCAATGCGATGTACTGGAATCATTAACATGAGTATGAAATAAAGTGTCGGGGAATCGAAGGCGTGTACGTGAAATGCTCCTCCCTCATTGGAAATTCTATGGTGATTTGAAATACTACAGAGGAAATAGGAAATAAAGCCAAGATATGATTCTCTCTCTCTCTCTCTCTCTCTCTCTCTCTCTCTCTCTCTCTCTCTCTCTCTATCTATCTATCTATCTATCTCACTATCTATCTTTCTATCTGATTCTCTGTCTGTCTCTCTCTCTCGGTATGTCCGTCTATATTTCTCTCTCTCTCTCTCTCTCTCTCTCTCTCTCTCTCTCTCTCTCTCTCTCTCTCTCTCTCTCTCTCTCTCTCCTCTCCCTCTCTCTGTCCAAAAATGCACAGATTGTGAGTCAAGCAGGATAAAAAAAAGAGAGAAGAGATAGAGAGAGAGAGAGAGAGAGAGAGAGAGAGAGAGAGAGAGAGAGAGAGAGAGAGAGAGAGAGAGAGAGAAAACGCCCATAAAAAAAGCTGGAAATCTCTCTTTATTTTCGCGAGACCTTCAGGTGACCACTGTTCACCTGTATTCCAGAGCCAAGGCTGGGAAAAAAAAAAATTTACCTTTTTTTTCTATTATTTTTTGGTCTGCCAAAGAAACTATAGACCTCAACCTTCTTCATCAAAATTGAAGCGTCTATTTTTTTTCCCCCTCCACCTCTCTCAATCTTTCGATAAAGATTATATGATTTTCGCCTCTTATTTCTTTTCTTTTTCTTTTTCTAAACTTGCGTCGCTTCAGTGCCGGATATACGTCACAGTTACTTCGACCATACAGGGATGGTGGGTGAATGGAATACAGTGATTACAGTGACTGTGCTGGTGGACATCATGGGTAATGCATACAACATACGTAAAGAAATCTGGTCACTTTGTGAGAGTTGTACGATCGGTGAGGATTTACATGAGAATATGTGAGAGCCTCACGCGCGTATAACTCCCTCACTGTACTGTGCAAAATGGTAATTACACACACACACACACACACACATTGTAATCATACTTATCATACCAATAATCATAAGGCCATTGTTTTTACTGATATACGCAAATGAGGCACCACCAGGAGTGTACTCATCATACGTTTTTTGCAGATGAGTCACATCCAGGAGTGGACTCATCATACCTGTATGTATGCAAATGAGTCACCGCCAGCATTGGACTCATACCTTATATATGCAAATGAGTCACCGCCAGAATTGGACTCCTACCTGTGTTTGCAGATGATGCCGTAGGTTAACGTGAGGAGGACTGCACCAGTGTGCAAGGGGACCACGACAAACTCCAAAGTTCTTCCGATATAACGGATGGCGAGAAACACAGCAAGATTCAGGGGAAGGGGGGGGGGGTTGGGTGGAGTGTGTTATTCAGCCTCCCCAGATTCAGGGGGCTGGTGTGTGTGTGTGTGTGTGTGTGTGTGTGTGTGTGTGTGTGTGTGTGTGTGTGTGTGTGTGTGTGTTACTCTGCTTCCCCTGATAGCTTGTGGGGGGAGGGGGGGAGTGTCTTGCTTCCCCCAGATCCTGGAGAACTCTGCTTCCTCACAGATCCTAAGGGGGAAGGAGGGGAGAGGAGAGGAGAAGGAGGGGGGGGGACTGTGTTCTAAACTCCCCTCTTCCTCCCCCCAGATCCTGGGGGACTCGCAACAAAGGATGGAGATGAGACGGACACATAGGCGGATATACAGACAGGTCACTGTGTGGATAAGATCTCGATCCGGTGAAGGAGGGGGGGGATTCTCTCTCTCTCTCTCTCTCTCTCTCTCTCTCTCTCTCTCTCTCTCTCTCTCTCTCTCTCTCTCTCTCTCTCTCATGGCCCTTGTCCTAGCCCTCTCTCCCCCATGGCCCTTGTCCTAGCTCTCTCTCTCTCTCTCTCTCTCTCTCTCTCTCTCTCTCTCTCTCTCTCTCTCTCTCTCTCTCTCTCTCACACACACACATATATAGCCGGTGCGATATAGTCGTTAAGTTAATACCCAGCCATTCTATGCTCCGTTGCAGGGAAATTACCCTATTATGCGCCTTCCCTCCTGCGGGACTCTCTCATTGCATCTCCTCCGCCGTAGCTGACGTCTCTCTCTCTCTCTCTCTCTCTCTCTCTCTCTCTCTCTCTCTCTCTCTCTCTCTCTCTCTCTCTCTCTCTCTCTCTCGACGCCCCTGGCTGAGGAGGTGTCGCCTGGCTACTGCCCCTCCCTGACTGCTGGTGTTACGAGGGAAAAGGTTAGTGCTTGTTGGAGGAATGAGGGGGAGAAAATGTGGGTGTTTGTTGGAGGGAGGGAGGTAGGATATGTGGGTGTTTGTTGGAGGGAGGGAGGGTGGACATGTGGGTGTTTGTTGGAGGGAGGGAGGGTGGACATGTGGGTGTTTGTTGGAGGGAGGGAGGGAGTATATGTGGGTGTTTGTTGGAGGAGGGAGGGAGGACATGTGGGTGTTTGTTGGAGGAGGGAGGGAGGACATGTGGGTGTTTGTTGGAGGAGGGAGGGAGGACATGTGGGTGTTTGTTGGAGGGAGGGAGGGAGGACATGTGGGTGTTTGTTGGAGGAGGGAGGGAGGATATGTGGGTGTTTGTTGGAGGAGGGAGGGAGGATATGTGGGTGTTTGTTGGAGGAGGGAGGGAGGATATGTGGGTGTTTGTTGGAGGAGGGAGGGAGGAAATGTGGGTGTTTGTTAGAGGAGGGAGGGAGGATATGTGGGTGTTTGTTGGAGGAGGGAGGGAGGATATGTGGGTGTTTGTTGGAGGAGGGAGGGAGGATATGTGGGTGTTTGTTGGAGGAGGGAGGGAGGACATGTGGGTGTTTGTTGGAGAAGGGAGGGAGGAAATGTGGGTGTTTGTTGGAGGAGGGAGGGAGGATATGTGGGTGTTTGTTGGAGGAGGGAGGGAGGATATGTGGGTGTTTGTTGGAGGAGGGAGGGAGGATATGTGGGTGTTTGTTGGAGGAGGGAGGGAGGACATGTGGGTGTTTGTTGGAGAAGGGAGGGAGGAAATGTGGGTGTTTGTTGGAGGAGGGAGGGAGGATATGTGGGTGTTTGTTGGAGGAGGGAGGGAGGATATGTGGGTGTTTGTTGGAGGAGGGAGGGAGGAAATGTGGGTGTTTGTTGGAGGAGGGAGGGAGGATATGTGGGTGTTTGTTGGAGGAGGGAGGGAGGATATGTGGGTGTTTGTTGGAGGAGGGAGGGAGGAAATGTGGGTGTTTGTTGGAGGAGGGAGGGAGGATATGTGGGTGTTTGTTGGAGGAGGGAGGGAGGATATGTGGGTGTTTGTTGGAGGAGGGAGGGAGGACATGTGGGTGTTTGTTGGAGAAGGGAGGGAGGAAATATGGGTGTTTGTTGGAGGAGGGAGGGAGGACATGTGGGTGTTTGTTGGAGAAGGGAGGGAGGACATGTGGGTGTTTGTTGGAGAAGGGAGGGAGGAAATATGGGTGTTTGTTGGAGGAGGGAGGGAGGACATGTAGGTGTTTATTTGGGGATGGAGTGAGAATATGTAGGCATTTGTTGGAGGAGGGAGGGAGGAAAGATACGCGTTTGTTGGGGAAGGGAGGGAGAAGGCACATATTTGCTGGAGTGAGGGAGGAAGACGGTGGATGTTCGTTGAAGGAATGAGGAGAAGGATAGACACTTGTTAGAATATATGAGTGAATGACAACGCAGGCTTAGATCTGGATTAGTGAGGTATGAGTGAGGTAGTGTGAGGAGACACGCAGTATGTTTGCTGGTGATGAAATGAGGGGAAGGAGACGTTGTTTGTGGTAG
>NC_092232.1:51107481-51162481 GCF_036320965.1 Panulirus ornatus
ATGACAAGGGTAGTTCCTTAATCTGTGTCAAGGGTTGTTAAGTATGACACAGGTAGTTTCCTTGATCTGTGTCAAGGGTTGTTAAATACGAAACAGGTAGTTTCTTGATCGGGCTAGGTCACGATGTATGACAGACGATGCCATCTGACGAAGGTAATTCCTCAATCTGTACTAAGGGTCGTTAAGCGTTGACCTCGATGGCCTGTGAACCGTCGATGATGTAAAAGACCCACAAACTGGTGGTACGACCCAGCCCGAACGACCCATATCCAATATCTACATCGAACCAAAATCACACATGCAAATGTTGTCCTCTTTCACACAAACGTGGCCATATCTTTTTTTCTTTTCATCTTATTCTATCTTAGACGACAAGGGGCAAGAGCATGTCCTAATCAAGGCCATCTTATTAATTCTCTCTCTCTCTCTCTCTCTCTCTCTCTCTCTCTCTCTCTCTCTCTCTCTCTCTCTCTCTCTCTCTATTTATCTATCTATCTATCTAACTACAGACAGATAGATAGATAGAAAGATACATACATAAATAGCTTGATAGATATGTGTCTGTCTATCTATCTATCTATCTGTCTTTCTCTCCACGTAGTACATAAACAATCATCACAAAATGTGTAATGAATATCTCTTCCCCTTAGAGTACAAACAGGGTAATTACAAATGTACAGAAAACGTTGGAGAAACATTTGCAGCACCAAAAAAAAAAACCCATCTCATCACCTCATCAGGACTCCACACCTCCCTCTCTTTCTCGTGTTTACTGTGTCCTGATCATTTCCTCCCATTCTCCACACTCTCTCTCTCTCTCTCTCATATTTCCTCTCTTTTCCTCCCCCCATCCCCCTCCTAACTATGAGGAGCATTAGAAAACGGCCAAGAGAGGCTGGAAAACAAGTTTAAACAACGGGAGAGGGAGAGAGGGTAAAGTAGTGCGTTTACATTACGTTAATGGTAAACACTAGAAGGCAGTAAATAGCAGTGTGGGGTGGGGCATGGCCTCTCCAGGGAGCCCTTCCCTGCAATGGAACTAGGAATTGTTTTCGCACCCCGTGACCAGCCGAGGACCGAAGTAGTCAAACGGCCACAATCAATATCCTTCGGACCCATAAACCATCTCCCAGAGACCAACCACCCTCCTCTCTCCCTAAACAATATGTCGGTCCTCAAACAATATCGGACCTCCCCGCCCTCACCCCACCCCACTCCTCCCCGCCATCAGTGACTCGGGTGGGGAAGGGAGGGTTGGGGTTGGGGTTGGGTGGGGAGGAGGAGGTGACGTTCGACGGGGGTTTGGGCGGCCTGGGGTGGATGGGGTGGCCTGGGAGACGCATCTCACCTGGGAGTGTCTCATGTGGGCGGCAGGCTCATCCATCTTGCCGTGTGGCCCGGCTATTGACGCCCCCACTCCAGGGAAATAACACTCGGTGAAAGATGGCGGCACACGCAGAACAAGGAGGCCACTCTGCCCCCATGTCTGCTACTGTTTGGAGGGTCGTCGGACGCCCTCCAGGACTGAGGGAGGGGCGCTAACTGCTACTGTTTGGAGGGTCGTCGGACGCCCTCCAGGACTGAGGGAGGGGCGCTGCCTGCTACTGTTTGGAGGGTCGTCGGACTCCCTCCAGTACTGAGGGAGGGGCGCTGCCTGCTACTGTTTGGGGAGGTTCGGACGCCCTTCAGTACTGAGGGAGGGGCGCTGCCTGCTACTGTCTGGAGGGTCGTCGGACGCCCTCCAGTACTGAGGGAGGGGCGCTGCCTGCTACTGCCTAAGGGGAGTTGAACGCCCTCCATTATTGGGGTGGTTGGCTTCCAATTTGCCGCACGCGGTGAGATGTCATCGAGCGTCGGGGTCGAGCCTACAAAAACCACAACCTTAAAACCAGGTTCACCTCATTCAGGCAAGCAGCAATGTAAGGAACGATGTGCAAAGTTTTATCCAGCTTCTTACCCTCTTAAATATCGAAGGAGGACGCGAAATCAAGACTGAAATCAAGAAAAGAATAACTCGCTCATACAGGAAAACATACGTTTACTAATTGTCTTAAAGGAATAATAAATCAAATACTTAAAAGAATAAAATCTGTATGAAAACATACGTCTATCAACTGCCTTAAAGGAATGGTAATTCAAATATCTATAAGATTATTTCTATCCTGATAACACGACCATCAGACGAGGACATCATACACCAACAGACAGGGTAGTATTAATCACTAATCCAGGTAGTTCCCATCTGGAATGGGAACTATAATGATCAACGTGATTAATTTTACATATAAATATACATCCTTATCTTCCCCCAGTTTCATACATCTCGTTGTACAATCCTGTGATGCTTCAAGTCCAAACTGTATAATGGGAATGTGTCGTACCTAACCTCATCCTTCAACCATATGTTGATTTCACGTCCCAGAATCTTCAGTCTCCTCCTCTTAGGGGGTTTGTAGTGGTGTGTGTGTGTGTGTGTGTGTGTGTGTGTGTGTGTGTGTGTGTGTGTGGCAGAGGCGTCCCCAGAATGCATCTATACTTTCCAACAATTCCCACGTGAGGGAGGGAAGTATGTGGGTGTAACATTGCCTCTCCCAACGATGCATGGATCCCGACCAACACGTGAAAACCATATTTTTTTTTTCTTTTTTTTTTCAGAACGTATGCATTTGGCTGAGGTCGCCAGCCCAAGAAGCCTGCCTCGGTCTGCTACGGGTAGGGGAGTGGGTGATGTTGGCTGCTGAGGGATCGTCGCTCTCTCCCCCTCTCTCTCTCTCTCTCTCTCTCTCTCTCTCTCTCTCTCTCTCTCTCTCTCTCTATCTATCTATCTATCTATCTATCTATCAATCTATCTCGTCACAAAGACAATACATCAAAAATCTATGGCAAAAAAAAGAGAAAAAAAACGTTAAGGCTGGCAAAAAAAACGTTAAGGCTGGCAAAAAAAAAAACGTTAAGGCTTTCTCAAACGTTTTCGAGGATTTCTTTTTTTTTCCAGCGGCCTAAGGAGCCAGAGGGCTGGAACAGCGTCAAGACTGTCGCGTGGTCGTGATCTGGAATACCTGGAATTACGTCTGGAATCACTGGAATTACATCTGGAATCACTGGAATTACGTCTGGAATCACTGGAATTACGTCTGGAATCACTGGAATTACGTCTGGAATCACTGGAATTACGTCTGGAATCACTGGAATTACATCTGGAATCACTGGAATTACGTCTGGAATCACTGGAATTACGTCTGGAATCACTGGAATTACATCTGGAATCACTGGAATTACGTCTGGAATCACTGGAATTACGTCTGGAATCAATGGAATTACGTCTGGAATCACTGGAATTACGTCTGGAATCACTGGAATTACGTCTGGAATCACTGGAATTACGTCTGGAATCACTGGAATTACGTCTGGAATCACTGGAATTACGTCTGGAATCACTGGAATTACATCTGGAATCACTGGAATTACGTCTGGAATCACTGGAATTACGTCTGGAATCACTGGAATTACATCTGGAATCACTGGAATTACGTCTGGAATCAATGGAATTACGTCTGGAATCAATGGAATTACGTCTGGAATCACTGGAATTACGTCTGGAATCAATGGAATTACGTCTGGAATCACTGGAATTACGTCTGGAATCACTGGAATTACGTCTGGAATCACTGGAATTACGTCTGGAATCACTGGAATTACATCTGGAATCACTGGAATTACGTCTGGAATCACTGGAATTACGTCTGGAATCACTGGAATTACATCTGGAATCACTGGAATTACGTCTGGAATCACTGGAATTACGTCTGGAATCAATGGAATTACGTCTGGAATCACTGGAATTACGTCTGGAATCAATGGAATTACGTCTGGAATCACTGGAATTACGTCTGGAATCAATGGAATTACGTCTGGAATCAATGGAATTACGTCTGTACCAACAAACCAAATACGTAATCCCTTCCTTTACCTTCAAAAAAAAAGAAAAGAAAAACATCTTTGTTAGTTCAATCTATGGAATGTTTTACGACAACGGTATGGGAGTCCTTCCCTCACAGCTCGGGAGAGATGGACTGGCAGTCCTTCCCTCACACCTCGGGAGAGATGGACTGGCAGTCCTTCCCTCACAGCTCGGGAGAGATGGACTCGTAATCCTTCCCTCACAGCTCGGGAAAGATGGACTGGCAGTCCTTCCCTCACAGCTCGGGAAAGATGGACTGGCAGTCCTTCCCTCAGAGCTCGGGAAAGATGGACTGGCAGTCCTTCCCTCACAGCTCGGGAAAGATGGACTGGCAGTCCTTCCCTCACAGCTCGGGAAAGATGGACTGGCAGTCCTTCCCTCACAGCTCGGGGAAGATGGACCGGCAGTCCTTCCCTCACAACTCGGGAAAGATGGACTGGCAGTCCTTCCCTCACAGCTCGGGAAAGATGGACTGGCAGTCCTTCCCTCACAGCTCGGGAAAGATGGACCGGCAGTCCTTCCCTCACAGCTCGGGAAAGATGGACTGCTAATCCTTCCCTCACAGCTCGGGAGAGATGGACTGCTAGTCCTTCCCTCACAGCTCGGGAAAGATGGACTGCTAATCCTTCCCTCACAGCTCGGGAGAGATGGACTGCTAGTCCTTCCCTCACAGCTCGGGAGAGATGGACTGGCAGTCCTTCCCTCACAGCTCGGGAAAGACGTACTGTAAATACTTTCATAACGTCAAAAACTTGGACTTAAATCTATATCTAAACAAAGATTCGCATCTGTACATACGTGGATTTGATAAATGGGAAACTGTATCTATTCACAATACCGAAAACATTCTTTCTTTCTTTCTCTCTTTCTTTCTCTCTCTTTTTCTTTTTTTTTTACGCGAAAATACAATGAACGGGCAAAATACATCGGCTTTACCGTCCACCAAACGCTCGCTCCCCGACATCTTTCTGACAGAAACAAAAAAAAAAAGAAAAAAAAAAGTAGATTATTGTGCTTGGCTGACCTGTCTCATATTCTCTCTCTCTCTCTCTCTCTCTCTCTCTCTCTCTCTCTCTCTCTCTCTCTCTCAGCATAAATGAAAGGATCATACACATACATGCGGTCATTCATAAAGCAGTTAGGATCAAAGAGGAAAGAAGCAGTCATGCAATGAAGGAGAGAATAATGATTAGAGATTAATCATCATTTGACACAAAACCTAATCAACGTAGATAACTGAGAAAGTGTCATATATACAATATATATATATACATATATATATATATATATATATATATATATATATATATATATATATATATATATATATATATATGGGGTCCTAACTACGTCTCTTCGTTGTATATCAATTGACTGTTATATTTCTTTCTCGTGTCTCTCCTGATGATATGATTATTACACGAAAGTGCACTTCGGAACTCAACGTGTTTCATTTCCCCGTGGACTCATAGGAATATATACAAATATATATATATATATATATATATATATATATATATATATATATATATATATATATATATATATATATATATATATATATATACATATATAGATATAGATATAGATATGGATAGATAGATAGATAGATAGATAATCATAGGTTTTACGTGTATATTTCTACAAGATATCTCAAGGAAGAGACGCTACAGGTTCGAAATATCCCATGATGGGTGGAAATTCATCAGAATATTAAGACCAACTAAAAGTTCCTCTCTTTTTTTTTTTTCCCCCAGGTGTAGTTGGTGGATAGACGAGTGGAAGACCCAACACGTCGGTAGGCATACGTTGCCAGCGTGAACTCTGACCCACCAGAAAAGCGAGGGGGGGGGGTGGGGAGGGGGGGAGAGGAAAAAAAATAACAGGGTAAAACTGGAACGCAAAACGAATCAGCGAACACGAAACCCACCCGAAAAATCTTCAAACAGAAAATGTGTAGGGGACGCTCCCTCGACGAAGGGGGAAAGGGGGGGGGGGGGGGTGAGCGTTCGTTTTGCTCGTATTATTGTTTAACGAAGACACGTTACTTCGTTAGTGATACGTGGCACGTGTCTAACTAGTGCTTAACGACGCCGGGTTATTGTTTGCGAAACGTGCCATGTGTCTAATACTGCCAAACGATGCTAAGGTAATATGTTAGTGGTGCACAATACGCGTCCAAAGGTTGACTATAAAACACGCATTGTGTGCTATCCCTGGGGATAAGGGGGGTGTGAGAGAGAATGCTACCCTTGTACCCACTCAGGGAGCGGGAGTGGAGGGCCTGGGACCCGCTAGAGGGAGCGGGAGTGGAGAGGTGGCATCACCTAAAGGGGGGGAGGGAAGAATAGAGAGGGCGCTGCCTGGAAACTTTTGTACGGTAATATCCGAAAGCTGGAACACAAGAAGGAGACAAGGAAGGTGCTTCCATCCTCTCTGGAAGTCTCAGGTTAGGGTGTGTGTGTGTGTGTGTGTGTGTGTGTGTGTGTGTGTGTGTGTGTAAGCAAGATGAAGAGAAGGGAGAGATCAGCAGTATGTTTGAGGAGAGGAACCTGGTTGCTCTGGCTCTGAGTGACACAAAGCGAAGAGCGACCTGGGACGATGTGGTATACAGGGAGCGACGTGCTGACATTGTACTGAAGCGGGGCTTCCGAAGCAGTGTCTGTGAGGCCTGGATGTGGATAGGGAGTTGCGGTTTCGATGCTTTACACGTGACAGCGAGAGACTGAGTGTGAACGATTGAGAAGCTCAAGAAACGGCGAATAAGTCAGTCGGTCGGGAAGCCAACCACCGAATCAGTCAGCCAGTCGGGAAGCCAGCCACCGAATCAGTCAGCCAGTCGGGAAGCCAGCCACCGAATCAGTCAGCCAGTCGGGAAGCCAGCCACCGAATCAGTCAGCCAGTCGGGAAGCCAGCCACCGAATCAGTCAGCCAGTCGGGAAGCCAGCCACCGAATCAGTCAGCCAGTCGGGAAGCCAGCCACCGAATCAGTCAGCCAGTCGGGAAGCCAGCCACCGAATCAGTCAGCCAGTCGGGAAGCCAGCCACCGAATCAGTCAGCCAGTCGGGAAGCCAGCCACTGAATCAGTCAGCCAGTCGGGAAGCCTGCCACCGAATCAGTCAGCCAGTCGGGAAGCCTGCCACCGAATCAGTCAGCCAGTCGTGAAGCCAGCCACCGAATCAGCCAGTCAGGTAGCTTGCCACCAGGCGACCAGCTACCTCGCCATAGAATCAGTCAACCAGAGAGCCATCCATCAACTCAGTCAGCCAGGCATCCAGCCAATAAGCCACTCAGCCAGGCAGCCAACTAGCCGTCCAGCCAGCCACCAAGCCAGTCAGCCATGTAACCAGCCGGGCAGCAAGGGGACGCAACCGGTATGGTCGTCATCCCACCAGCACCAGCCAGTCACCAGGTGCTGGATAAACTAGACTGGATCAGACCCGCCTCCGGGGCGGTGAGTGGAGGGGCGGAGGCGCTGGGGGACGGCGACACAGGGGGCCTCCCTGGACGGTGTCGACAGCGTCAGGAGGCGGGCAGCAGCGGCCGATGATCGCGTTAACAGCTGAAATTTTGACGATGATCGAGGCTGTCCTTGATGCTGTGTCCAGGTTGTCCTTGATGTTGCTGTCAATGTTGTATATCCGGGAACTCGTCCTAGACCTGTCACTCGCCACAAACATGGTGTGCGGTGGACACCTCCCTCCCAGTAATGACCACTCACAAGCACATATGTGTGTGTATATATATATATATATATATATATATATATATATATATATATATATATATATATATATCGTGTCGTGTGTCACAGGGTCACAACGGAGAACCGCAATGAGAAAAGATCAAATACAATACACAAGACTGGACACCAGAGATCGATTACTGTCTCGTAGATACAAATGAAAAAAACTATCTATCTATCTATCTATCTATCTATCTATCTAACGGGGTTAAACACCCCTGGAGTCGTTACCATCATCGACCCGTGCATATCCACAGCCGCGGGACATGACTTGCCCCGAGGCGTTTCGGGAGCGCATGGAAAATGAATGGCGCAGATACTGATTGGAATCATCATCTTCCCCCCAAACCTCCCTCTCTCTCCTCCTCCTCCTCCTCCCAGCGAGCAAGGGACTTGGGCTGAAATGATCACTAGGTTAACAAGGCTTTCCCCTCCCACTAAGAGTGGAGGCGGTGGTTATTTGTGTGGGCACTGGTGGTCCCTCCCTCCCTAACCTTGGGCCAAAGCTCAGGGACGAGTGACAGTCGAATACTAAGGACAAAAGGAAACTTCAGTAGTCTCGCATGTATACTACGATGTCGTCTGTTTCTAAGGTTCGCTGTGATCATGCGCGATCGGCAAGGCTCTTGAAAGCAGCGGCCTTTGGTAGCCTTTAAGATAGCCTTCAGGGTCAAAGATCTGGTAGCTTAAAACCCAACATAGATTCTGATGTACCAATATATACGACGTCAGGGGGGCCTTACAAGTGTTATGGTTCGTTCGCGAATGAGTAAGGAGTATCCATATCATAGAAAAAACCTGTTTCCGTCTGGGAGCTTCGGTCACGACGTGAATGATTAGAAGACGAAAAGGATAAACTCTTCCAGGCGCTGTGGCATACGACACAGTCCGGACTCTGGGGTACCAACCCTCAGGTAAATTAAGGACCCCTTACGGTAATAGCTTATGGTTCGGCCCTGAGAGAGTAGCGCACGAATGCTGCAAAATACACACCTGAGGTTTCACTTCTCATTTACCTTTGTGGCTCCCATATACATTACATCATTACGGAACTTACTTGAATCATTCTGATATGGTGAATCATAAATCGCTTTGGTGCTCCCAGGTGGAACTCCGCTTCTGGTAATGCAAACGCGAGATAAAAAAAAAAAAAAGGGGGTGTCGAAGAAAAGGTCTTCGTCCAATTTCGATCAGAAGGAAAGCGTCATATAAAAATGCTCATCCGTTTAAGTAGGAATCCCAGCCAAACAACAATTTCCTGGCGAACAATTTTCCCACCGAACATTTCGGCGAACGAATTTTTTCCGGCACCAAACACATCGCCAGCTAATGAGTCCAAGCAGCGACCACTCCCTGTGGAGAGCCATCCACTGTGTGACTCCCAACGGAGGAGGAGTTTCGACTGGAAATAAAAAGCGTGAATCCTCCCCACTTTAATACCCCTGGCTGAAGCGTTCAGGGGGTTTTTTTTTTTGGAAAGATATTCATGAGACCTTTACGGATCGGAATATGCCAAATATTGATGGAGCCTTTTGTCTTGCGTCGGCCCCCGGGAGAATTCAGACATATAATAAAAGAACCATTGATTAGAATCTATGTATCAATATCTGTCTACCTACCTCTCTAACTATCCATCTATCTATCTATCTAGCTATCAATCTATCTGTCTGTTTATCTATCAATCAATCTATCTATCTTTCTATCAATCAATCTATCAATCAATCTATCAATCATCTATCTATCTAACTATCAATCAATCTATCCATCAATCTATCTATCTATCTATTTGTCAATCAGTCTATCTATTAATCAATCAATCAATCTATCTATCCATCTATCAATTAATTAATCTATCTATCCATCTATCTGTCTATCTATCTATCTATCTACCTAACTATCTATCCACAGAGACACCAAGCCTTCGTCTCGTCTCTCAAGACATCACCAGGACCATCTAACAGACCAATCAGCGAGGCAAGGTTATACGTAAAGGGAGGTGACCCCAGGTCAGCATGCAGTAGGTGTGAAGAACACACCTATTTACCCCCAACCCTGACCTGACCTCATCACTGAACTGACCTCATCACGGACCTGACCTCATCAATGACCAGACCTCATTACTGACCTGACCTCATTACTGACCTGACCTCATCACTGACCTGACCTCATCACTGACCTGACCTCATCCATGACCAGACCTCTTCACTGACCTGACCTCATCAATGACCAGGCCTCGTCACTGACCTGACCTCATCACTGACCTGACCTCATCACGTTCTTAAATTAATCCAAAACTTCCTTTTCTTGTGGTTGTTTACACGTACATAATCTTTGGTTCAAATGTTATCAGTTCTGTACATGTTGTGTACCGTTTGGTTGAACTGGGGTTTATATGAGTTTTTTTTTTTGGAGGGGAGAAGAAAAAATAGAGAGAGGATGGAACGTCTCCCGAGGTGTTTATAATAAGGGTCATGTTCTTAAGGTGGTCAGAGAAGAGGAGAAGTGACAGTGGAATAGTGTGGGTGTGTGAGAGAGAGAGAGAGAGAGAGAGAGAGAGAGAGAGAGAGAGAGAGAGAGAGAGAGAGAGAGAGAGAGAGAGAGAGAGAGAGGTTTTGAACACGGAGTCTATTAAGTTTGCTGTACGCGGACGCCCCCCTACCTGGGTTAAAGTTAACGACGTTCAAAGCAATTAACGCTGGAAAAAATAACACTCCAGAGAAGAAAAAATAGATATATAGATATATCTGTCTATCTACTGGATGACTGGCTCTAAGCAGGAGGCCTTTGAGTGCACCTGGGGGGCGATGCGAACCCTGATCCAGAGTTCCTGTGGTAAACTGTTTCCAATCATGATCTTAGGTATAGGACACCCTCAAGCAATATATGCATACATATATATATATATATATATATATATATATATATATATATATATATATATATATATATATACATACAAAGATAAAATGGAAAGGGTAAGAGAGAGGTGTGTAAATAAAAAGAGTGTGAATGAGAGAGCTGAAGAAAGTATGCTGAAAAGGTATAGACATATGGAAAGGATGAGTGAAGAGAGATTGACAAAGAGGATAATCGCGTCAAAAGTGGAAGGAACAAGGAGAAGGGGAAGACCAACTTGGAGATGGAAGGATGGATAAAAATGATTTTGAGTCATCGAGGCCTAAACCTACAGGAGGGTGAATGGCATGCACGGGATACACTGAATTGGAACGATGTGGTATACAGGGGTCGACGTGCTGGCAACGGACTGAACCAGGACACATGAGACCTGGTTGTGGACAGAAGGCTGTGGGTTCGGTCCATTGCAGATAACAGCTAAAGAATAAATGTGAACGAATGCGTCAATTCTTCCTGTGTTCTATCTCGTTAACGAAAGGAAACGCTGATATAATACGAAATATGTACGTAAAAAGTAAATAACATCTTCGTATGAATTACAGCAATGCAAAGATGGGCGAAGCTGTGAAATAATTTGCGTCCTTTTGAAGTCCTCTGAATGAAGACTCCTTTCAGGGCTGCCAAGCACTGCCCTCCACCCGTCCTACTCAGGTCCAAACGTGGTGATCCGATTACGATAACTGCTTCGGCCAGGAGGAAATATATCATTACAACTATCATAATTATCATTATCATTATCTATCAATCTTTGTGTCTGCAGTATTATCATTATCTATCAATCTTTATGTCTGCAGTATCATCGTTATTATCATTATCGCTATCTTTATCATAATTATTTTTCTTTACGGGAGATACCTCTTTAAAGGTGACGTGACAGAGACCAATGAATGGCTGGAAGAAACACGGGAACACACACACACACACACACACACACACACACACACATATACTCGTTCTTGGCGGGGTCTTGTCTCAGCGCTTCGTCAGGTACCTCTCGCACTATGACAGACTATGGTAAACACATTGGAAGGTTGTCCCCCTCCTCCTCCTCCAAGCTTCCGTTTGGCCAAGCCTCGTCCCACGGTACGATTAGGTGTATGCCAGAGAAACACATCGAGGTAGGGGGGAACGACGGGCTGAGCGTAAATCACAGACGGATGATAGAAAAAGACAGATTATGACAGGAGAAAGAAAGAAATACGAGGGAAATGGGTCATAAGGAAAATGTTCATTGAGGCTCAAGTCGTCTAGTTGACCTCCTGATATACACTTTGACTGAATCCAAGCCCGTATACGTATAGTTCAAGACGTTTAAACAACCTTATATCTGCAATGACTCATTCCAAGCCAGTGAACACCTCCAGACGACTACCATACACGACACTGCTTAGATGTTTCTACAATCAAGTCAAACGATGGGACAATAATGATCAAAACTCGTGTATCTCCAGACACATTGATCAATGCGTCCTTTTTGATGCCCCCAACCCCATAAGGATCTCAGGCCTCCCCACCACAACGATCTCAGGCCTCCCAACACATCGATCTCAGGCCTCCCCACCACATCGATCTCAGGCCTCCCCACCACATCGATCTCAGGCCTTCCCACCACAACGATCTCAGGCCTCCCCACCATCACGATCTCAGGCCTCCCCACCACAACGATCTCAGGCCTCCCTCCCCACCACATCGATCTCAGGCCTCCCCACCACATCGATCTCAGGCCTCCCCACCACATCG
Organism: Panulirus ornatus; assembly: GCF_036320965.1. Lineage (NCBI taxonomy): Eukaryota > Metazoa > Arthropoda > Malacostraca > Decapoda > Palinuridae > Panulirus > Panulirus ornatus. The sequence goes on from NC_092232.1 coordinate 51,119,844, forward strand.
ATCTCAGGCCTCCCCACCATCACGATCTCAGGCCTCCCCACCACAACGATCTCAGGCCTCCCTCCCCACCACATCGATCTCAGGCCTCCCCACCACATCGATCTCAGGCCTCACCACCACAACGATCTCAGGCCTCCCCACCACAACGATCTCAGGCCTCCCTCCCCATCACATCGATCTCAGGCCTCCCTCCCCACCACATCGATCTCAGGCCTCCCTCCCCACCACATCGATCTCAGGCCTCCCTCCCCACCACAACGATCTCAGGGAACAGAGGCAAATGACGACTATCCTTCCTATTCGCGGGTCCTATCCCTTGGCTAGGGAATCATCACATTTTCTCGACGGATCTTTGATGATGGAGGAGACGGGGATGAGGTGAGGTGGAGTGGGGGAGTAGGGTTTGGGAGTGGGGGGTGTGGTGGGGGAGTTTGGGGAGGGTGGGGTTCGACAGACAGGCCTCAGCAGTAGCTCTGCTCCTCCTCGACCTCGAGTGTGAGGGGGAGGTCATCCTTGGGTGACATTATCATCTTTACTGAAGGTGGTACTTTACTATAACCACCCCCATTGGTCGTCGGGGTTCGATCTCTACGACACAGGTGGAGTGAACTGCTACATTAGCCATCCTCAAAACTGAAAACCAGCTGTAGTGAACTGCTACATTAGCCATCCTCAAATTTGAAAACCAGCTGTAGTGAACTGCTACATTAGCCATCCTCAAAACTGAAAACCAGCTGTAGTGAACTGCTACGATAATCTTCCTCAACATCTACATCAGCAAAGACCGAGGACATCGACGAAGAACATACAAATGATTGGAACACACTCATCAACACTACCGAACATAGATTACCCACACCAACAACATCACTCATCATGAATTACGAAGAACTACAACAACCCTCCCTCCCCGACATACAACATATAACCAACCCTCCCTCCCACATACAACACACACAACCACCATCGAAAAGAACTACTACAACCCTCCCCTCATACAACACAAAACCACCATCGACATGAACTACAACCCCCCCACATACAACACACACAACCACCATCGAAAAGAACTACTACACCCCCCCATACAATCACCATCGAAAAACAAAATCAACACCAACCAACCAACCTCCCTCCCACCTCTCCACCCCACAACCACCCACCCCCAGCAGCTTTCCCCTTCGCAACCACGACCCACCCCTACACCAAGGCAACCAGATCAGAGAGATATCTATTCATCTTGGGGCCTCCTGACAAGCAGCATCAATTCATTGTCTCGCACATTCATAATATTCATCTCAACCTACCCATTTTCCCTCTGACAAAGGGGAAACTCTGATCTATGAATACTTGAAGCGACCTGGCAGAAACGAATTATTCAGGGCAGCCGCTGGGAGGCGCAAGACCACAGTGCTGCTTATTGATACATATAGCGCTGCTGAGGTGGGAGGAGGAGGAGGAGGAGGAGGTGGTAGTGGTGGTAGGCATGTGCTGAACCCAGCCAGCATATGCTGGGATCTGCAGAGGGAGGGTGTGTGTGTGTGTGTGTGTGTGTGTGTCTGTGTGTGTGTGTGTATGTGTGTGTGTGTGTGTGGTAGCTGAGGACATACGTCGGGGGGAGAGCTAGGAGGCATATGTATATCAGGGAGTAAAGAAGGCTTTGGAGGAGCTGAGAAAGTATGGGGGTGAGGAGGGGGGATACTGAGGAAGTACTGTGAGAGCTGGGCAGCTGAGGAGCTAGGCAACATATGCTAGGAGCAGCTGGACAGGTGTATGGGGTAACTGAGGAGGCATGTGGGCAGCTGAAGAGGTCTTGGTATGGTAGGGAGCTGGCCAACGTATGTTGAGATCTGAGGGGTGTGTGTGTGTGGGGACGTCTGAGCTGGTATGTAGGGAGATGGAGAAGTGTGTGGGCAGCCGGGGGGAGATCTGTGTGCGAGGGGGAGCTAAAGTAAAGATGCGGGGAGCTGGTAGGGCATCTGGGGAGTAAGGAAGGAAACTTAAGGTCGCGAGAAATGGAATATGGCGAAGTAACAGAGGCATCTGAGGCACCAGATGAAGGAACTTGGGGAACCTAAAAGACGTGAGCGAGGTGAGGCAGTCAATGTGGTAGACTAGGGAGGAATACGGGCACGATACAAGGATATGTGGAGTAAGGAAGACATGTGGTAAACCAAACAGGACCATGGGGAGAAGAGGGAAAACTTGGGGAGATATATATATGAAAAGCTCAGAGAAATTGCAAGGAACTTTAAGAAGTGTACGAGGTGATACGTCATGTATGTGGGGAGATGGGGAGGCACTAGGAGCTGCAGGAGGCGTGTGGGGAGCTGAGGAGGCATGTGGGGAGCTGCAGGAGGTATGTGGGGAGCTGAGGAGGCATGTGGGGAGCTGCAGGAGGCATGTGGGGAGCTGCAGGAGGTATGTGGGGAGCTGCAGGAGGTATGTGGGGAGCTGAGGAAACACTTGTAGAGCTGTATGAGGTATACAGCGAGCTGGGAGGTATGTGCTTGCTGGAAAGTTTCTTAACAAGTGTAGAGGGAATGATGAATAGGCACAGAGGACATGTGGGGAGTTAGGTGAGATATATGGGAGCTGAGAGACATCTGGGAAGATATGGGAGGAATGTGGGGGAGCTGCGAGGCTTATAAGTAGGTGCAGAAGACATCTGGGGAGTTTAGAAAGCACGTGGGGAGCTGAGAAGGCATGTGAAGAACTGAGGAGGTATGTTGAGAACTGGGGAGGAATCATGTGGGGGAGCTGGTGAGGCATTTGGGGAGCTTGTGTGGCACATGGGGAACATGTGTGGCATATGGGGAGCTATAGAGGCATTTGGAGAGCTGCAGAGGCATATGGGGAGCTGCAGAGGCAGTTGGGCAGCTCTGGAGGCATATGGGGAGCTGTAGAGGCATTTGGAGAGCTGCAGAGGCATATGAGGAGCTGCAGAGGCATCTGGGGAGCTGTAGAGGCATTTGGGGAGCAGTAGAGGCATCTGGGGAGTTAGGGAGACATATGGGAAGCTGATCGAACGAAGGAGGGGGAAAAAAAACTGCTGTTCTCACTAAGGACGCACACACTGGGAAGGTGTCAGAGGACTGGAATGGGAAAGTCTGGAGAGTGGGAGGGAGGACTGACGGTGACACTGGCTGGAGAGAGAGAGAGAGTGTAGAGAGAGAGAGAGAGAGAGAGAGAGAGAGAGAGAGAGAGAGAGAGAGAGAGAGAGAGAGAGAGAGAGAGAGAGAGAGAAAGAGAAGGAGAAGGAGGAGTCGAAGGGAGGGGAAGTATCAGTGCGGAGATAAGTGGAGGGCGCGTGTGTGTGTGTGTGTGTGTGTGTGTGTGTGTGTGTGTGTGTGTGTGTGTGTGTGTGTGTGTGTGTGAGTAGGAGGAGGAGGAGGAGAGGAGGAGGAGGAGGCGACTGAACAGATGAGGTACAATTAAGAGATGGTGAGGTCGGGCATCAAGGTGAGTGAGGGTGTTCACGTGCACAAGGAAGAGACGCAGCGGCGGAGGAGGGTATGTGTGTGTGTGTGTGTGTGTGTGTGTGTGTGTGTGTGTGTGTAAGGGTGGCCGGTATCGGTGGGCGGAGGTGGAGGAGGAGGAGGACGAGTACAACAAAGTGTGGGACGGGAAAATAATAATTGGGACTCAGGGTTCGACAGGAGATATGAGAGAGAGAGAGAGAGAGAGAGAGAGAGAGAGAGAGAGAGAGAGAGAGAGAGAGAGAGAGAGAGAGAGAGAGAGAGAGAGAGAGAGAAATTATAACTTTACGCAAGACTTACCGTATGAAATGAGGGAGTATGAAGAGGATGAGTGAGAGAGGGGGATGGGGGATAGTTGTTCAAGTTTAAAGAGACAAGGGATAATGGGTCATCAATAATGGGGGGGGAAATACATATACATAATGGAATCCTCGTAATTCAGGCGAATTGGGGTTGGAATGGGCTGTTCACAGTTGGCCAAACCACTGAAATATATGCGAGTAGAAGTCACGAATGATTGGTGGGTAAAGTCACGAATGATTCGTATGTGGCGTAAAGTCACGAATGATTCGGATGTGGTGTAAAGTCACGAATGATTCGTATGTGGCGTAAAGTCACGAATGATTCGGATGTGGCGTAAAGTCACGAATGATTCGGATGTGGCGTAAAGTCACGAATGATTCGTATGGATGTGGTTTAAGCAATGAAAGGAATGCGTGTGTGTGTGTGTGCGTGTGTGTGTGTGTGAATTAAGCTTCGATTGGAATGTATGGATTTGAAATATTGAGTGTGGTGTGTATATCTGAAGCCATGAATGTGATATATACATGGCTTCTGTGACGAATGGAATGTATATAGCTTATGTGAATAGAATGTATATAACTTATGTGACGAATGTAACGTATATAACTTATGTGACGAATGGAATGTATATAGCTTACGTGACGAAGGGAATGTGTATAGTTTATGTGACGAATGCAATGTATATAGCTCATGTGACCAATGGAATGTATATAGCTTATGTGACGAATGTAATGTACATGGCTTATGTGATTAATGGAATGTATATAGCTTATGTGACCAGTGGAATGTATATAGCTTATGTGACCAGTGGAATGTATATAGCTGATCTGATATTGACACTTATGAAAGCGTAAACATTCTGCATTATTATCACATCGACAAAAAGGGACGTTATTCACCCGCTTCATCCGGGCACGCAGACTGAAATCATTAAGGGGAAAGGACAAATGAAAGAGTCTCTCTCTCTCTCTCTCTCTCTCTCTCTCTCTCTCTCTCTCTCTCTCTCTCTCTCTCTCTCTCTCTCTCTCAATCAAGCGATTGGCAAAACCGAAGGATCGAGGGGAATGTCTGACATCCGAGGGATGACAGACCTTAACTGGGAGAGAGAGAGAGAGAGAGAGAGAGAGAGAGAGAGAGAGAGAGAGAGAGAGAGAGAGAGAGAGAGAGAGAGAGAGAGAGAGAGAGGAGGTAGAGGGGTAGAGGGAAGGGAGGGGGGGGTTAATTATAACGAACGCGTGCATGGACGACATTTCAGGCGGTACATGACTGATGTCTTGAAATGTTTCATGATGGTGGCGTGGCGCGGCGCCCCCCCCCCCCCCCCCCAGGGGGGGCTATTCATACCTTGCTACAAGGTTCTTGGGCGTTTTCAAGAGGGGGAGGAAGGGCATTGCTTGATGATGATGGGTTGACGTGGGTAGTTGGCGTCCATCACTTCACTGTCTCACTTGAAGTGGGTGGCTGGTGTCCATCACTTCGCTGTCTCACTTGAAGTGGGTGGCTGGTGTCCATCACTTCGCTGTCTCACTTGAAGTGGGTGGTTGGCGTCCATCACTTCGCTGTCTCACTTGAAGTGGGTGGCTGGTGTCCATCACTTCACTGTCTCACTTGAAGTGGGTGGTTGGTGTCCATCACTTCACTGTCTCACTTGAAGTGGGTGGCTGGCGTCCATCACTTCGCTGTCTCACTTGAAGTGGGTGGTTGGCGTCCATCACTTCGCTGTCTCACTTGAAGTGGGTGGCTGGTGTCCATCACTTCACTGTCTCACTTGAAGTGGGTGGTTGGTGTCCATCACTTCACTGTCTCACTTGAAGTGGGTGGCTGGCGTCCATCACTTCGCTGTCTCACTTGAAGTGGGTGGCTGGTGTCCATCACTTCACTGTCTCACTTGAAGTGGGTGGTTGGCGTCCATCACTTCGCTGTCTCACTTGAAGTGGGTGGCTGGCGTCCATTACTTCGCTGTCTCACTTGAAGTGGGTGGCTGGCGTCCATCACTTCGCTGTCTCACTTGAAGTGGGTGGTTGGCGTCCATCACTTCGCTGTCTCACTTGAAGTGGGTGGTTGGTGTCCATCACTTCACTGTCTCACTTGAAGTGGGTGGCTGGTGTCCATCACTTCACTGTCTCACTTGAAGTGGGTGGTTGGTGTCCATCACTTCGCTGTCTCACTTGAAGCCAAATGTCCTTTAAGAAAAGGGGGTTAGGGGGCGAGCGGGAGGTCACTGGACTACAGATATTACAGTCTTCCATGACAGAATTAAGACTACAGTGATCCTCCTGCTGAAAGGCAATGAGAGAGAGAGAGAGAGAGAGAGAGAGAGAGAGAGAGAGAGAGAGAGAGAGAGAGAGAGAGAGAGAGAGAGAGAGAGAGAGAGAGACCTGGTTTCAGGGAACTACAGAAACTCACTACTGGCTTCAGGGAACTTCCGAAACTCACTATTGGCTTCAGGGAACTTCAGAAACTCGCTATTGGCTTCAAGGAACTTTAGAAACTCGCTATTGGCTTCAGGGAACTTCAGAAGAAACTTACTATTGGCTTCAGGGAACTTCAGAAACTCACTACTGGCTACAGGGAACCTCAGAAGAGACTCACTATTGCCATCAGGGAACTTCAGAAGAAACTCACTATTGCCATCACAGAACTTCAGAAGAAACTCAGTATTGCCTTCAGGGAACTGCTTCTCTTAGGATAGGGATACAACTCCTCATTAAGCCGTATGGTAGGAGCCTGACCAGAGATCCTACGAGATCGCAAGCCATCAGCAGTCGTCGCCTTCGAAGTGGCGAAAGCCACGAAGAACGACACCCAAGAACTTCAACTTCCATACGACTCTCTCGTGTCGCCCGCTGGGGGCACATCTCTCGTCCAGCAAACCCTGGGGGAAGTGATCCTTGGTACTGGACGAAGCTCCGCTCACTCGAGGGTAAGACTCAAGTCACTTCCAAGTGATCCTTGGTACTGGACGAAGCTCCGCTCACTCGAGGGTAAGACTCAAGTCACTTCCAAGTGATCCTTGGTACTGGACGAAGCTCCGCTCACTCGAGGGTAAGACTCAAGTCACTTCCCGGATTCATGGCGAGCGATAACATCGGTCCCACAGAGTTACACTGAGTATATCCTCTCACCATCCAAACTTTTGGCCTCCCTTCGCGCGCCCTCCCTCTTCCCTCCCTTCGCGAGCCCTCCCTCATCCCTCCGCGCGCCCTCCCTCCTCCTCTTGTTGCGAAAAGGACAAACACCTTGTGTCTGAGGAGGAGGTGAGGAGGAGGTGAGGAGGAGGTGAGGGAGTGTGTGGGGTGTTTGGGGGTTGAACAAGCAAAAAAACTCCCGTCTTTCTAAAGGTGGGGAGGAGGATGGGAGGTTTACTCAACGCTCAAGAATGACACTCACGGTGTCTACAAGAATAGCCGTGAACTTTCTCTCTAAAGAAAAGAGAGAGAGAGAGAGAGAGAGAGAGAGAGAGAGAGAGAGAGAGAGAGAGAGAGAGAGAGAGAGAGAGAGAGAGAGAGAGAGAGAGAGAGAGAAGAGATTTTGGTCAGAGATGACCGCGAAAGATACCCTTCCTCCTTCCCAAACAAATTCTTTTTTTCTCTGGCCACTGGAAAGTCTCTGGCTTCCAGGGTTTGCCCTGTAGTGACAGAACGAACGTCTCGAACCAGGTTTCGAGACAGTGAGCGAAACTGTTTTGTATCTCTTAACTGTTTGCTTCACAGGGTTCGGACTGATTTCCTAATGTTGACAGATGCGTGACCACTGGAACGTTGCCACTGGAGTATGACTACTGGAACGTCACCACTGGTATATGACCACTGGAACGTCACCACTGGAATATGACTGCTGGAACGTCACCACTGGAGTATGACCACTAGAACGTTGCCACTGGAATATGACCACTGGAACGTCATCACTGGAATATGACCACTGGAACGTTGCCACTGAAATATGACTACTGGAACGTCATCACTGGAATATGACCACTGGGACGTCACCACTGGAATATGACCACTGGAACGTCATCACTGGAGTATGACCACTGGAACGTTGCCACTGGAATATGACCACTGGGACGTCACCACTGGAATATGACCACTGGAACGTTGCCACTGAAATATGACTACTGGAACGTCACCACTGGAATATGACTACTGGAACGTCACCACTGGAATATGACTACTGGAACGTTACCACTGGAATATGACTACTGGAACGTCACCACTGGAATATGACTACTGGAACGTCACCACTGGAATATGACTACTGGAACGTTGCCACTGGAATATGACTACTGGAACGTCACCACTGGAATATGACCACTGGAACGTCACCACTGGAATATGACTACTGGAACGTCACCACTGGAATATGACTACTGGAACGTTACCACTGGAATATGACTACTGGAACGTCACCACTGGAATATGACTACTGGAACGTCACCACTGGAATATGACTACTGGAACGTTGCCACTGGAATATGACTACTGGAACGTCATCACTGGAATATGACCACTGGAACGTCACCACTGGAATATGACCACTGGAACGTTACCACTGGAATATGACCACTGAAATTTGGCTACTGGAATAGGATTACTAGAATAAGACAAATGAAATACGAACCATATGGCCACTGGAATATGACCACTGTAATGTAACCGACGGAATCTTACCACTGGAATGTAACCACTGATTATATGTTGCTTCAGCTACATACATTCCATACATAATTTATACATATATAAGCTTAAGAGCCGGCGTAACACAAGTGTAAAACTCTCTCCCCGTAACACACAAAAGTAGTAATTACACATATATGCACTCAAAAATTACACAGCCATATATATATATATATATATATATATATATATATATATATATATATATATATATATATATATATATATATATATATATATATATATATATATAAATATATATACTCACACATACGAGCACATGCACGTAAATATACATATAAAAGGTAACGTAAACACAAACACACTCATTCACATACACACATATCACCCACACATACACACACACACACACACACACACACACACACACACACACACACACACACACACACACACACACATGTAACCCACGCCCCCCCATAAATTTTCGACAAAATCCCTTTTCCACATATTTTCAATAGAAGTGGTGTGAATATGAATATTGGGCTGCGTTTCTTGCCCACATTTCCTTCCCCGGGTGACTGAGGTGAATGTTGGAGAGGGCAATAATTTACATTTTTGTGAGATTTACATTGTTAAACCCGAATGAAGTTTGTTTTTGCTAGGAGAGTGCGTCTATAGCATTTGATATTCGAGTGCGTTTAATATTCTATATCAGAGTGCGTCTAATATTCTATATATAAGAGCGTCTGGTATTTGATATTTAAGTGCGCTTAATATTCTATATCTAAGTGCGTTTGGTATTCTATATCTAAGTGCGTCTGGTATTCTATATCTAAGTGCGTTTGGTATTCTATATCTAAGTGCGTCTGGTATTCTATATCTAAGTGCGTTTGGTATTCTATATCTAAGTGCGTTTGGTATTCTATATCTAAGTGCGTCTGGTATTCTATATCTAAGTGCGTCTGGTATTCTATATCTAAGTGCGTCTAGTATTCTATATCTAAGTGCGTATAATATTCTATATCTAAGTGCGTTTGGTATTCTATATCTAAGTGCGTCTGGTATTCTATATCTAAGTGCGTTTGGTATTCTATATCTAAGTGCGTCTGGTATTCTATATCTAAGTGCGTCTGGTATTCTATATCTAAGTGCGTCTGGTATTCTATATCTAAGTGCGTTTGGTATTCTATATCTAAGTGCGTCTGGTATTCTATATCTAAGTGCGTCTGGTATTCTATATCTAAGTGCGTCTTTAAGGTAGCCATCTGCATACATTCAAAAATAGATCAGTTACCTTCAACTATATTGGTAAATAAATTTGTGCCAAGTGATCTTATTATCATTCGTATTCGTTTACCAACTTGCATATGGGAGCTGTAAGGGTTAACGATATCACTGGAATTAAAAAAAAAAAAGAGGTTATCGTTGAACGAATGATGAACGAGAGTTAGATTAACGAGAAGCAGATCTGTCAAAGTTTAACGATTATAAATTGTATGCGTTCGCCATTTCCCTCGTTAGCAAGGAAGAATCAGCGACAGATGACCAGCCCTTAAGAAAAACAAAAATCCTCTCTTGTCTCATCCCTTTGTTCCTTCTCCTGGAGAGTAATACAGGAGGGGAAAAACTTCCAGCACCCTGCTTCCGTCCCCTTTTAGTCGCCTTCTTCAAAGACACACACACAGGATACATGAGCAATATTCTTTCTCCCTTATACCCATCGTAAACTAAACCAGGTACTTTTCACAAAATATAACTCACTTCCCAACATCGATTTAATCAAACTGTCTTTATAGACGTATAGAATAATGATTATTTCAATGTGACATCGAATAAATCACAATTACATGATCAAGACTTATATGTATTAAGCGCTGCATTGCTTTCCACGTATAAATTTTCACGTCTTATTTCACGTTTCGCCCAAAAGCCACCTCCGAGTTCCTCAGGCTATCTTACAACCCACTCATTACGCGATATGAGTCAACACACATTTTTCGTTGAGAAGGTAATAATAACCCTGTTGTTGAACATTCTCTTTTCTTTTTTTTCAAACCCTCAATGTCTAATAATTCATGTACTAATGAGTGAATTAATCGCATTCTCATTACGGCCTCAATCAGTAGAGATGAACGCACGGACGGTCTCTCTCTCTCTCTCTCTCTCTCTCTCTCTCTCTCTCTCTCTCTCTCTCTCTCTCTCTCTCTCTCTAATAATTACGTGTCAGGACTGATGACTCCTCCATCAATCCTGGCCAGAGAATTTTCAAGTGGAACCAACGCCCCCCCATCCCCCCCCTCACCCCCCCCGTTATTGATTTATCGACAATTTCCCTTACGATTGTGAATTCTGGACGTGACGACCTTTTTTTTTTTCGAATAAAAAAAAAACTGTAATTGGATACGTTGAGTCTTTAGTTTTCATCTTTTGTTGATGTCTTTTGCTTCTCATTAACGGGGTATATATATCTATACATATATATGTTCCCAATTACCGGGGTATGTACGTTTCTCGTTGCCAGAGGGTATATATATATATATATATATATATATATATATATATATATATATATATATATATATATATATATATATATATATATATACATATATATATATATATATATATATATATATATATATATATATATATATATATATATATATATATATACCTCTAGTTGCCAAGGTATACATGTATCAATGACTCACTATAAGAGTATGGCCGATAATGTGGTGTACATGAAGAAGCAATTTAACCTCAAAGTCTACAATTATCACCTGATTCACCGAGGACGCGAGAGGGTGTCTATGGAAACAGCGTATATATACAGCACACTGTCAGGTGACTGCATAGAGGCAGTGGTAATAAAAATCAGAATACAAAAATAAATCAATTATATCAAAATATCTTAAAGATTATCTCGGCTCCGCTTCAACTTAGCGCTTTCAGATAGGCTATTTCAAAACACAGAGCTCTTCCGCCCACCATCACCCACTGTATTGAGGCCACCAACACCCCCTCTGCTGTATCTTGGCCCACACCAACACACCCCCTCCTGTATCTCGGCCCACCAACATCCCCGTGCTTTATCTCGGCCCACCACCAACACACCCCCTGTTGTATCTCGGCCCACCACCAACACACCCCTGCTGTATTTCAGCCCCCCACCAACACACCCCCTGCTGTGTCTCGGCCCACCACCAACACACCCCCTCCTGTATCTCGGCCCCCCACCAACACACCCCCTGCTGTGTCTCGGCCCACCACCAACACACCCCCTGCTGTATCTCGGCCCACCACCAACACACCCCCTCCTGTATCTCAGCCCCCCACCAACACCCCCCTGCTGTATCTCGGCCCACCACCAACACACCCCCTACAGTAAGTAGGCCCACCACCAGCGTAAGTCACTCGCCAACATGTCGCCTCGGTGTATTGACCCAAGTCACTTATAAAACCTTCCCCAGCGCAAGTGTCCCACTTCAGATGACATATTTAAGTAGCTTGGGGTAGGAGGGGGGTGGCGATATGTAGGACCGAGATGCATACAGAGTATAGAGATATCTTAACAGTGTTTACTTTACAACTGTCAGTAAACAGATGTAGCAAGGACCCCAGCGTGTTGTCTACTGGTCCCTGTTTAGAAGTGAGTGTGGTGTGTAAAGTGTCACGTTCATCCAAGACCATGAAAAAAGTAAATCAAGGCTACTTCACATGGATGACTGACGATGACTGACATGTGGGGGGGACCTGAGGATGTCGTCTTCCGTGGCATTTCGTTTCAAGCCATTTCTTTTGACTGAACTTTTTCAGGTCATTTATAGATTCGCCCCCCTTGCGACGACCAACCAACCTCTGACGTTTATCTGCGTTAGGTTAAGTTAAGTTGTAGCTTGGGTTAAGCTAAGATGTAGCTTGGGTTAAGCTAGGTTAGTACCTTGGGTTAAGCTAGGTTCTAGCTTGGGTTAAGCTAGGTTGTAGCTTGGGTTAAGCTAGGTTAGTACCTTGGGTTAAGCTAGGTTGTAGCTTGGGTTAAGCTTGGTTGTAGCTTGGGTTAAGCTAGGTTAGTACCTTAGCTTCGAGCAAACCTAAAGTAACCTATCGAATTCTAAACCTAATCTAACTTAACAGAAACTAACGTAATCTGACCTAACCTACTAAACCAAACCTAACTTAACCCAATCTGGCATAGTCTACTCTTGTCTAACCTAACTTGACCGAAAAATCTAACCTAACCTAACCTAATTTGACGTAGTCTTATCTAATCTTCACCAACCTAACCTAACAACCGAAAATAACCTAACCTTAATCAACTAATGTAACCAAACCAATCTAAACCTAACCTAACACAACCAAATCTAACCTGACCTAACCTAACTTAATCAACCAATGTAACCAAACCAATCTAAACCTAACCTAACCTAACCAAACCTAACCTAAACCTAACCTAGTCTAACTTAACCTATCCTAACCTAACCAAACCTAACTCGAACCTAACCTAACCTCACCCACCTTAGCCTAAGAAAACGTTGGGACGTAGGGTAGGCAAGCGTTTCTGTGATCTTGATTTCTTCGCCTACAACCATTATTTACCACGTGAAAAGCAACATATGGTCTGCCACACAGGCGTACGTACAGCTGGCTCGTCTACGTGACCAGATCAGCTGCTGTAAGAGTAATGAAGTGGACTGGGAAGACAGTAAGGTTAGCAGACGAATAATGGACAACCAGATGTCTGGTAGCGGCTCCTGCTACCTCCGCCGCTTTTGCATCCTGGTGCATCTTTCATCTTGACGCCTTGATTCCACAAGACATGACGTGGCAAGGACGTCGCATGGCTTCATGTCACGAGGACGAATAGATCTCAATTGTCTATCAATTTCCAATGATAGTAATGATGATAATAATAATCAGACAGTCGTACTTAAATCTATATAGCCCAACACACAAATGCGTGTCCTCTCGAACGAAAATATGAACATACGTTCCAAATCTTGAAAATGGACGAATGTACAAGATAGAAGATGCTAAACCTGCATTACACTAGAGATTAGATTAGATTCTCTCACAGCAGCTATCCCGAAGCTGGCTATTTCTATACAGCAGGTATCATAATCCTTGATTATTGAATATTCATTAACATCACCTTTCCACAATTGTAAAACACAGTTGACGCTGTACCATTAGCACCAATGCTGTCTTCCTGTCAGGTGGGGTAGCGACAGGCATGGATAAAGGCAAGCGAGTATGAATGTGTACATGTGTATGCATGTAATGTCTGCGTATGTGTATGTACATATACGTATATGTTGATATGTATATGCATGTATATGCGAACATGTGGGAGTTTATGTATATGCATGTATATATGAGTGAATGGGCCGTTCTTCGTCTGTTTCCTGGCGCTGCCTCGCTGACGCGGGAAACAGCAATTATGTACAATTAAGAATAAATCAATACGAAAAAAATAAATTACTTCGTAGAATCATTAAATCTCATAAACGTACTACATTTGCCTTCTGCTATCAGGAGGAAGGAGCGAGAGTGGGAATAAATGTGTGAGGAGGGTGAAAATTGAGTACAAATGAAGCGAAATGGTATGATTGGACGAAAAGCAATAGACTGGGATGAGCCGAAAATGAATCCAAAAGTCATAAACACTGACAGAGTGAGCCAATTACAGGTGTACATCGTTTCGCGAACAGACTACAAAGTCTGTGCGAGTTTAGTTACCTTAAAAATACAAATGAATCCCCGTATGAAAGGGGATACGATAGTTACAGAGTAGGTGGAAGGGACCAGCGAAGAGATACGCCTCTATGCACAGTATTACCTTACTTTTATCAGGCAGTGTCAACATGGGACATGCACACATATAGAGACAAGAGAGATAAGACGGTGCGAGAGGAAACTCACGAAGAGAGAGAGAGAGAGAGAGAGAGAGAGAGAGAGAGAGAGAGAGAGAGAGAGAGAGAGAGAGAGAGAGAGAGAGAGAGAGAGAGGCAGTGAGGGGGATTCAATGGATATTAGCGCCTTTGTGAGAGATGACCAAGAATGTAATTATTGGCTTCCGTTCTCATGTAGGGTCAGGCGCGGGTTGGTGTCCGCCTCCCATGCACCCGTGGCCCAAGAGGTCATGAATGTATAAGTAATGATCATCACATGGAAAGATACGGAGGTGGGATCATGGTGTTCAACAGAGGAGTTTATAGCAAAGGTGATGGAGAGCACAGCGTACAGCGTACAATAATATTACATATATATATATATATATATATATATATATATATATATATATATATATATATATATATATATATATATATATACATATATATATACATATATATATATATATATATATATATATATATATATATATATATATATATATATATATATATATATATATATATATATATATATGTATGTATATATATACTCCTACGAGTCCATGGGGAAAATGAAACACGATAAGTTTCCAAGTGCACTTTCGTGTTTCATCTTACTCGTGGACTCATCGGAATGTACTTGATCACGCGCAAAATTGTGATCCTTTCCAATACATATATATATATATATATATACATATATACATGAGCTCCCATTAGTACTTTGGGTAGTTGATAATAAAGGTAATAAAACAGAGAATTCATCCATACCTGACCGAGTTTGGGATACACCTTAGCTGGTCCCATAGTCATCATTTATATCCCAGACAGTAGACGTGCAGAGGTGCCGAGCTGTGTGCTTTGTGGAGGATGTACGAGCAGTGTTGCCGGTGCCATCCTGTGTAAAAGATATCATACCTCGTGAACTGGGTCAATGCGTCAAAGATTCTAAGTAATACCATATCGAGAAACAGACATACGTACTTCTTGGCTGGACTACGTTATATGGGCACAAAGGCGAAAGTAAGGATGTTTTCGGGCAATACATGAACCAGTTGAAATAATCATTTAGTTATCGTAGAGTTAAATAATTGAGTTCCAGTATTTACAATTCGTCTTTCCTCTTGTGTGGAACTGAGCGGCGAGATGTGGATCCTGAAGCGTGGGACAGTTGGGGTAGGATGTGATACGTGAGGCATGGAACACAGAGGATAATGAGGCAAGGAGGGGGTCATGACACCAGATACACACATGTAAGCTGGGAGATGCCAAGGCAAAGGCATGACTCTCTTCATGGGATGGACGTCTGGTAAATCAATGAGAGAGAGAGAGAGAGAGAGAGAGAGAGAGAGAGAGAGAGAGAGAGAGAGAGAGAGAGAGAGAGAGAGAGAGATAATATCCGATTCTCGAGATGTAATGTCTCGTGTCTCGTCAAATGTCAGTGGCTGTGTCGAGGGGAGAGGAGACTTCTCTCCCTCCCCCCCCCCCCCCTCTCTCTCTCTCTCTCTCTCTCTCTCTCTCTCTCTCTCTCTCTCTCTCTCTGGCGAGGGTTGGGTGACCTTGAAGCAGGCCAATGCGATCCGGGAGGACAATGATGTACGGTGAGAGAGAGAGAGAGAGAGAGAGAGAGAGAGAGAGAGAGAGAGAGAGAGAGAGAGAGAGAGAGAGAGAGTCTCCCCCCCTCACACGTATCACTGTTATCTTATCAGTGATTACGTGATGAAACAGGCGTCGATGAAGCCCAGTACGCCAGTTGTACGATCCACGAGTCTTATGACCACGTACTGGGGTGGAAGGGTCGGTGCTACTGTCCTCCTTGCTACGTAGGAACGGCGAGACGAGCAGTAGTGACGCTGAATGATGCAGTGCAGGGCTCGCAAAACAGCTGTGTTGGCAGTGACCTACGACGTCAGTGGACGAGAAATTACAGTGATTGGTCCAATACAGGAGGCGTATTTACTGGAATTCATAGCCTCTACTTGCTCTGTCCCACCACTTGAATGACACACTCTAACATGGCTTTCTTTTTACTTCTTTTGTTTAATTCTTTCATTCGCGGATTTCTCGTCGGCTCATCTACATGATCTGAATACCCTACCCTGGCTCGGAATTACGTCACTAGATTTCACTTGGGAATTTCAGTTTCACTGGCCAGTTACTTACAGTGATGAACTAGTTGGCCAGACACGTATATAATGAACAGCTAGTCAAACACCATCATACATCTATGTTTAGCATATAAGACTTGGATGGTAGACTGAACAAATATGGTCGTCACACCCCCCTGAATACCACAACATTCCAATCCGCTCGATACCCGTGCATGTTTCACACCCTCTTGCATGTTAAAGTTCCCGATCACTTGAAACATCTTTCAAGCCAACCTCCTACTTCTCATCCAGTCCCCTCCATCTCCTTGTCCCCACAACTACTGATACGTATACCCTGTTATATGAGTAAATAAATATAGATAAAAGATAACGTGTCTTTGCAGGAAACTGAAAGGCTGGCAATCTTCTTTCCTGATGATTGACCCACAAAGGATAAGCTTCAACAACACGGACGTACATCACCCCACCACAGAGGGAGGGGGGGTCGTATCCACGACGCATGGCACAGTTCTCATGTATGACCAGACCCAGCGTCTAAAACAGCCGTACAGCGGGCAGCGTCCATACCTGACGCAGCTGTGACTCCCTCGAAGAAGAAGAAGAAGAAGAAGAAAAAGAAGAAGAGAAGAAGAAGAAGAACAACAACAACAAAAAGAAGAAGAGAAGAAGAAGAAGAAGAAAAAGAAGAAGAAGAAGAAAAATAAGAAGAAGAAGAAGAAGAAGAAGAAGATGAAGAAAAATAAGAAGAAGAAGAAGAAGAAGAAAAAGAAGAAGAAGAAGATGAAGAAAACGGAGAAGGGAAGAAGAAGTGAAGAACTGAACATGCGTTCATTTCCAGTGGGCCACTTTCTCCAGTGTCCTCCTCGCCATTATGCCCACACCTGTGCTGTTGTTTCCTCAGCGTCTCAGTCGAGGTGTTTCGTTCGCTTCGAGACTTGTGAATCATCTGCAGTTCCGTTACATGGTTCCTCCCCTCCATATCTCTTCCCCCTGAACGGGGGAAGCAATAGCTGGGGCAGATTCGAGACACGTGTGCGTCTCGGTGGAGATGTGCAGCGGTAGACAAATGTCTTGGCGGGATATGCCTGATCGAACCTGAAGACGTAGCCCTCTGTCTGGACGGTGAGACACACTTGCCTTGAAGCATGACCGTGTTGCTCACGTGATCAGGGGCCTGAACGTGTGAGGCGGTGCCCCTGAAAGACGAGCGTTGGAGTAATGTGGTATACAGGGGGCGACGTGCTGACAATGGACTGATCCAAGGCATATGAAGCGGTTAGTGGTCGAGTGCTCTGCTCTTGACTAGGATGGAGGTAGTTGAATAGGCTCTTAAATGGAATGAAAGTCTTCCATTCTACATACACACACAAGGTCATTTCAATTCCTATTGCAGTGTTGAACTTTATGGGGTTCATATTTACAGTTTAAGTGTTCTGAATTCACTTCAAATCCCTGAAGGATATATACAGATTTTCTCTCCTTCAAGGCAGACGTGAGACCAAAGGTGTCATACCACATCAGAAAATAACTGTTGGGGTCATGTTCTGAAAGTAAGTTGAAGTGAATTGACGTTGGCTATCAACGGACTCAGAATTCTAAGAGTCTAAGTTATCCAGGTGACATCATCATATACGAAGCTCTGGTGTATATATAAGTAATATATATATATATATATATATATATATATATATATATATATATATATATATATATATATATATATATATATTCCTGTGAGATCTGATAAGCTTACTGAAAGAAAATGAAAGGGCTAGCTACTCGTGGGGAGAGAGAGAGAGAGAGAGAGAGAGAGAGAGAGAGAGAGAGAGAGAGAGAGAGAGAGAGAGAGATGGGTGGGGGGGGGAGACATACAATCGCCCGCGTAAACAACGGTGATACCGTTACATCCAATCAGAGACGAAGACGTGTGTGTGTGGGGGGTGGGTGTTATTAAAGGCAGAATGGAGGCGAGAGAGAGAGAGAGAGAGAGAGAGAGAGAGAGAGAGAGAGAGAGAGAGAGAGAGAGAGAGAGAGAGGAATGATGGGCACTGGGATGAGGAGGAGAGGAAAGGAAAGGACAAAGGGGCGGAGGAGGAGGAGGAGGAGGAGGAGGAGGAGGAGGAGGAGGAGGAGCCTTCTACCCCTACCACCACAGCAAGGTGGGGACAGAGGGCAGGGGTTGGGGCAAGGGGGCGGGGGGGTGTGTACCTAGAGGAGGAGGAGGAGGACTACCACAGCCTCCCCCCCCCCTCCCCCCTCAGAGGCCTGTGGTACTATCAACTTCCTGCTGATTGGCCCAATTACAGGGAGACAAGTTGGTAATTACTCCGTCATCTATGAAATCTTATCCTGTGGATAAGCCCCTTTAAATGTCTCGTATGAAAAAAAAAAAAAAATTGTCCACGAGGAAAATATAATGATTGAAATAAAAAAAATTAATAGAATACCCGCACGGTAACCTAATACTAATTACCCATACTAATATATCTTTTAATTGGAATGTCTCTCGTGGTTTTTTTCCGGGTCATTCTTTTTCTTCCTCGACCGACATGACAGTGGCCAAAATACACTCCAATCACTGCCATGTCTGGCGAAAGATCAGATTAATCACAACGCTAAGAATGATGATATTAATCATAACTCAAAAGAGTGAAGATGTTCATCCTAACCCCATGAAAGGCTTATCAACCCGACTTAACTTGAGGAAGAAGAGAGCTATAGGGCCAGAGAGAAGGATGGAAGAAGGGGAACGGGATCTACAGCTTCGCTTTTTCAGGGCAGATAAGAGGTGCTATAACGATCCATCCTCGTGTGCGGGGGGGCTGGTCTCCGCACGGAAACTATAGGAAGCGGCTGCCACTCGCTAGCCAAGCCAGTGCCTGGCCCAGAGCTGAGTGACGAGGGGGGACGCATTGAGACAGCCCACGAGAGACGTGGGCAAGATGATACCCGAGAGAGAGAGAGAGAGAGAGAGAGAGAGAGAGAGAGAGAGAGAGAGAGAGAGAGAGAGAGAGAGAGAGAGAGAGAGAGAGGGTTGAAAAAGAGCTGATGTCTGGAGGATGGAATCAGGAGAGGAAAGACGGTTTGATAAAAGAGATCGAGTATGAGCCACTCGAAGTATGTGAGCGGCAATTCCATATTGGGACGGATTTAATCCCTCTTGTAGATACGAGGTAAAAGCTGTTCATGTTGAAGGCTCCAGTCACGGATAAAAGTCCACATCAAGGCCGGGCCTTAATTGAATTTATAGAGAGAATTATGAAGCGGAAAAAGAAAAGACAAGGGAAAGAATTTCCGAATTTCTGATGATGTGGAAACACCTGTCTTTTGAAACGTGCAAGGTTATGGTTATTGGGAAAGACATGACAAGGTAAGAGAATTCCAATGCTTCGACGTGTAAGGAAAGAAGCAGGTATCAAAGCGGCCCACCCTTTAGAAGCCGATGGCCATACAACACTCCTTAGCTTTTGGGAAGCAGATTTTGAAATATGCAAGGTTATGGTTATTGGGAAAGACATGACAAGGTAAGAGAGTTCCAATGCTTCGACGTGTAAGGAAAGAAGCCGGTATCAAAGCGGCCCACCCTTAGAGTTGCCGATGGCCATACAACACTCCTTAGCTTCTGGGAAGCAGATTTTGCAGTGTTGATTATGAGGTGCATCCAAGACACAATGATGGATATGGTTTATGCCCAGAATATTCATCTTATACTCCAGGGATGAATCATATGGTTTATGCCCAGAATATTCATCTTATACTCCAGGGATGAATCATATGGTTTATGCCCAGAATATTCATCTTATACTCCAGGGATGAATCATATGGTTTATGCCCAGAATATTCATCTTATACTCCAGGGATGAATCATATGGTTTATGCCCAGAATATTCATCTTATACTCCAGGGATGAATCATATGGTTTATGCCCAGAATATTCATCTTATACTCCAGGGATGAATCATATGGTGCTCTAAAATTGAACAGAAGGAAACGAGTAATATTGAGAAAGACATTTGTAAAATATTGAGCTTTAACACAATCAAATATTGAGAAAGACATTTGTAAAATATTGAGCTTTAACACAATCAAATTTAACCAGATTTCTCTTTCATTCTACGTCAAGTACCCTTACGTTCATCATTCCACGTCAAGTACGTTGCATTCATCATCCCACGTCAAGTACCCTTTCGTTGATCAACCCACGGCAAGTACCCTTGCCTTCATCAATCCCACGTCAAGTACCCTTATGTTCATCATTCCACGTCAAGTACTCTTACGTTCATCATACCACGTCAAGTACTCTTACGTTCATCATACCACGTCAAGTACTCTTACGTTCATCATACCACGTCAAGTGCTCTGGCGTCGTTTCATTCCACGTCACACATACATTCCTCATTCCTTTATGTCCATCATTCTCAACTTTCATAACCGAGTTCCCCTCGCGTTGCTCACTCTCTCTCATCCCCTCCCCCAATCATTCTCTCTCTCTCTCTCTCTCTCTCTCTCTCTCTCTCTCTCTCTCTCTCTCTCTCTCTCTCTCTCTGTATGTGCCGCCCCCTCCCTCCTCCCACCCCACTCCCACTGACACAACGTCGCGCCTCGTCGCTTCGAAGACTCGCTTTCTCTCTCTTTTTTTTTTCTTTGGAAAGGAAATAAAACTTTCGCTGATGGCCATATCAAATTAAAGTCTAATATCGCTCAGCGCCGATCATTCTCAGAGGGCGAGGGAAGAAAGACCACCCCCCCCCTCCCCCCTCCCCACACTCCTCCTCCTCCACCCCTCACCCTTTCCCCTCCCCACCTCCGCCTAAGTTTAAAATCCGTTGGGTCCCGCTATTCGTTGGCACAATAGCTGGTTCATCTGTTTGTGAGTTGTTCTGTTGTTCTCTTGGGTTGTTCCGTTATTTGTTTCAGTTGTTCCGTTATCTGTTGAGTTATTTAAAGGATGGTTCATCTGTTTGAGTTGTTCCATTATCTGTTGGCACAAAGGCTGGCTCATCTGTTTGAGTTCTTCCGTTATCTGTTGGCACAAAGGCGGGTTCATCTGTTGAGTTTTTCTGTTGTCTGTTGAGTTGCTACGGTGTCCTCTATATCTACGTCTGTGGTACAAGCCATCTGTGGTACAAGCCATCTGTGGTACAAGAACGTGTTTGGTCATTGAGTCTGATTCCTTTGTGGCAAACGGTACACATATCCGTTGTTTGCGACCCGTTACTGGAACCAACAGATCAATGCTTCCGTTGGAAGGCAACGGATGTGGCATGAGAAACCAAAAGTCACTTAATTTCTTTGTCAAGAACCAACCATGAGAAGAACACAGCTGTGCTCTGTGTTACCATGAGTTATTCAAGAACCAACCCACACACCTGTTGACGTAGACCATCCATGGACCATCCCACACACCTGTTGATGTAGACCATCCATGGACCATCCCACACACCTGTTGATGTAGACCATCCATGGACCAACCCACACACACCTGTTGAAGTAGACCATCCATGGACCAACCCACACACCTGTTGATGTAGACCAACCATGGACCAACCCACACACCTGTTGATGTAGACCATCCATGGACCAACCCACACACCTGTTGATGTAGACCATCCATAGTCCAACCCACACACCTGTTGACGTAGACCATCCATGGTCCAACCCGCACACCTGTTGATGTAGACCATCCATGGACCAACCCACACACCTGTTGACGTAGACCATCCATGGACCAACCCACACACCTGTTGATGTAGACCATCCATAGACCAACCCACACACCTGTTGATGTAGACCATCCATGGTCCAACCCACACACCTGTTGATGTAGACCATCCATGGACCAACCCACACACACCTGTTGATGTAGACCATCCATGGACCAACCCACACACCTGTTGATGTAGACCATCCATGGTCCAACCCACACACCTGTTGATGTAGATCATCCATGGACCAACCCACACACCTTTGATGTAGACCATCCATGGTCCAACCCACACACCTGTTGATGTAGACCATCCATAGACCAACCCACACACCTATTGATGTAGATCATCCATAGACCAACCCACACACACCTGTTGATGTAGACCATCCATAGACCAACCCACACACCTATTGATGTAGATCATCCATAGACCAACCCACACACACCTGTTGATGTAGACCATCCATGGACCAACCCACACACCTTTGATGTAAACCAACAACACAGGCCACGAGGCTGCGTCTGTTACATTTTCAGAGGCAAGGCCACCATAGCTTCGCCAGCAGGATCATAACATGTCTGGTCATGCAGACTATTCAATCCACATCATGTATTTCCTCGAGCGTAAACAACTTTTTTTTCTCTCTCTTTCTTGTTATGCAACATTCAAGGTATCACCTCCCGACAATGATGCATTCATGGGCTTGTTAAGGGTCGAACCCACCTGTGTTCGAATCCTGGGCGGGGTAGTCGGCCCAAGGTTCACCCAACTGTTCATCTTGAGGATGGTTGATGAAAGAACACTAGTGCCCACGCCTTGGCTGCAGTAGCCATCGTCTCGTCTCTTCTGACAGACTCACTGTCCACCAGGCTACGAACTAGCCAATGGTGAGGTCTGAAAGACGTCAAAAAAAAAAAGAAAAAACCCTTGCAACGCTGTAGAAGAGGCCATGACTCTCAGAGGCCCGTGGTCCGGAAAGGTCAAGGACCACAGAGAGGCCTTTCCCTTTGGGGCTGGGTGGGGCTTGGGAGGGGAGGTCAGACCGAGATGCCTCCGGCTATAGCCCAAGGCCAAAGATACGTACATACATGAACTCTCCTCGCCCGCCGCTGTAGTAACGCTGTGATTGTATGCGTATCCTCGCTCGCCATCAGCACAGGAGACCTTTCCTATAATGCTGTGGCTAAAAGGGCGTGACACAGCACCTGTGGTCCAGGAGGGAGACAAAGACACACACACACACACACACAGAGCGTTTGTGTGTGTGTGTGTGTGTGTGTGTGCAAGTTTGCGCAAGATATGTATCGACCTCCGGCAGCCTGTGTATCATTGAACAGTGTGGAGAGCTAGCAGGGGCGGCTCTGTTAATATTTCCGTGGGGCTGGTGGGGCCCCTCTGGCTGCTGGACCACTGAAATCAGGGAGAAAAGGCTCCCTCCGTTCTGCCACACATAGCCTCATCATAGCCATGGTTATCTCCGCGAACAAGAGCAGCGATTCAGTATATGTGCAAAATAGAAGAAATATATATATTCTTAAAGTATATGTGCAAAATAGAAGAAATATATATATTCTTAAAGTATATGTGCAAAATAGAAGAAATATATATATTCTTAAAGTATATGTGCAAAATAGAAATATATATATTCTTAAAGTATATGTGCAAAATAGAAGAAATATATATATATATTCTTAAAGTATATGTGCAAAATAGAAGAAATGTACAAAGGCAAAGGGGATAAGAGTGAGTGCTCAAATTACAGAGGTATAAGTTTGTTGAGTATTCCTGGTAAATTATATGGGAGGGTATTGATTGAGAGGGTGAAGGCATGTACAGAGCATCAGATTGGGGAAGAGCAGTGCGGTTTCAGAAGTGGTAGAGGATGTGTGGATCAGGTGTTTGCTTTGAAGAATGTATGTGAGAAATACTTAGAAAAGCAAATGGATTTGTATGTAGCATTTATGGATCTGGAGAAGGCATATGATAGAGTTGATAGAGATGCTCTGTGGAAGGTATTAAGAATATATGGTGTGGGAGGCAAGTTGTTAGAAGCAGTGAAAAGTTTTTATCGAGGATGTAAGGCATGTGTACGTGTAGGAAGAGAGGAAAGTGATTGGTTCTCAGTGAATGTAGGTTTGCGGCAGGGGTGTGTGATGTCTCCATGGTTGTTTAATTTGTTTATGGATGGGGTTGTAAGGGAGGTAAATGCAAGAGTCCTGGAAAGAGGGGCAAGTATGAAGTCTGTTGGGGATGAGAGAGCTTGGGAAGTGAGTCAGTTGTTGTTCGCTGATGATACAGCGCTGGTGGCTGATTCATGTGAGAAACTGCAGAAACTGGTGACTGAGTTTGGTAAAGTGTGTGGAAGAAGAAAGTTGAGAGTAAATGTGAATAAGAGCAAGGTTATTAGGTACAGTAGGGGTGAGGGTCAAGTCAATTGGGAGGTGAGTTTGAATGGAGAAAAACTGGAGGAAGTGAAGTGTTTTAGATATCTGGGAGTGGATCTGTCAGCGGATGGAACCATGGAAGCGGAAGTGGATCATAGGGTGGGGGAGGGGGCGAAAATTTTGGGAGCCTTGAAAAATGTGTGGAAGTCGAGAACATTATCTCGGAAAGCAAAAATGGGTATGTTTGAGGGAATAGTGGTTCCAACAATGTTGTATGGTTGCGAGGCGTGGGCTATGGATAGAGATGTGCGCAGGAGGATGGATGTGCTGGAAATGAGATGTTTGAGGACAATGTGTGGTGTGAGGTGGTTTGATCGAGTAAGTAACGTAAGGGTAAGAGAGATGTGTGGAAATAAAAAGAGCGTGGTTGAGAGAGCAGAAGAGGGTGTTTTGAAATGGTTTGGGCACATGGAGAGAATGAGTGAGGAGAGATTGACCAAGAGGATATATGTGTCGGAGGTGGAGGGAACGAGGAGAAGAGGGAGACCAAATTGGAGGTGGAAAGATGGAGTGAAAAAGATTTTGTGTGATCGGGGCCTGAACATGCAGGAGGGTGAAAGGAGGGCAAGAAATAGAGTGAATTGGAGTCATGTGGTATACAGGGGTTGACGTGCTGTCAGTGGATTGAAGCAAGGCATGTGAAGCGTCTGGGGTAAACCATGGAAAGCTGTGTAGGTATGTATATTTGCGTGTGTGGACGTGTGTATGTACATGTGTATGGGGGGGGGGGGGCCATTTCTTTCGTCTGTTTCCTTGCGCTACCTCGCAAACGCGGGAGACAGCGACAAAGTATAAAAAAAAAAAAAAAAAAAAAAAAAAAAAAATATATATTCTTAAAGTATATGTGCAAAATAGAAGAAATATATATATATTCTTAAAGTATATGTGCAAAATAGAAGAAATATATATATTCTTAAAGTATATGTGCAAAATAGAAGAAATATATATATATATTCTTAAAGTAAATGTGCAAAATAGAAGAAATATATATATTCTTAAAGTATATGTGCAAAATAGAAGAAATATATATATATTCTTAAAGTATATGTGCAAAATAAAAGAAATATGTATATTCTCAAAGCATCTTTTTTTCCTCATAGATCTGAGGTTGCACTCCAAGCAGGAGCAGGGCAGTAATGGACTCCCTCAGGAATGAGCAACTGCATGAAAGATCTGTACTTCCCTCTCTGTCTAATGACGACCATACACAGTCTTGCCGTAGCTGACGTGTTTGCAAATAACCACGGGAGGTTAGGTTTCCCAAGCGCTTTCGTGTATTCTTTTCTCACATCATCATGGGAAGCGAAAGTTCAGCATGTCAATCAGTATAACGCCAGTGTAGATCGTGTTGCGTCAAGGTGGTGGGAGGCGCAACTAGTGTCTGGCAAAGGGCAACAGACCGTCAAACCTCTCACTGCTCGTTGCATTGTTGAACGGTCAGGTCATATTCCAAGTTGTTCACAAATCCTATGATAAAATCATTCAGTTCATGCAATCCATCTCATTAATCCATGTTGCAAGGCTCTAAGCGCATGGCGAGATTAATTTAATATCAGTTCTATTGATGAAGAAACTAGGAGCCATAATTGAGGAAACGTTCAACGACTCAATTAATTGTTATCCTTGACAGGTTTAAACAAGGGACTTTAAAACCAAGAAAGATCCTCATCCTATCTGTCTTGCTCAAAAATATTACAGACAGATCTTACCTCAAATACATTTATAATCTTACAGTCACTACAGGCAGATCCTACCTCAAATACAATTATCATATTACAGTAGAAGTTGTTTTAATGTACTGTAACAAGGATCCGTCAGCCTCGCTGGCAACAGGAGACCAGCCAACGTCGCACAGGTTCTCCCGTCCCTACTGTCTCCCAAAACAAGTTTGTCCCAACTTGTGTTTAAAGTTTTGTATTTATTATCTTCTCCCTCGGAAAATCTATTTTGCTCGGAACAACATTAGAAGAAATTGTGGTGATCAGGGGAAGAACGTCTGCGGGACACCTGGAAAGGGGGAAAAGGCTTTTCTACGGAGACGGAATTTTATTTCCTAGGGAAACGGTGAAGAACAGAATTTCTTCAAGATGTTATATATATATATATATATATATATATATATATATATATATATATATATATATATATATATAGTTCTTTCGTCTTAAGGTTCAATCTGTGCCACTGAACAAATGACGTTGTTTATCAGTCACCGAGACTAAAGCCTATCCCTTATACCTTTTCGGACTTTAAATGATAGATTTATAGACGACCTACAATTGAAAAACAATAATAATAATAATAATAATGATAATAATAATAATAATAATATAGTAATCATAATTATAATTCTCATTACTGTTATCATTATCATCAGTATAATCATCAACTTAAAGGAAATTCAAAGAGATTCACACAGCACCAAACCATTAAGTTATCACGAAGGTTATATGACATCTTAAGAGATCTGGAGTTCGCAGCTTCGTTTGGTGTGAGTTAGGAAATGGCAACAGACGACTTAAAAAGACAAATATTTGTAGACTTCACACGTATTGATTCTATGAAGACCGACTTTATCACAGTTAAACAATGGGTCTTACATCACATACTCCCCGTCTCTTCCACATCTCTGATATCTTAAGTCAACAATGGGACGTAGTTAACAGAGCACCCCACCCTCCTCCACTCATCACAGACTCAAGAGGCGCAAATAATATCATACGCGGACTTGAAGAGAAGTAATTGTCAAGTCTGTTCCAAAACGTAACCACGTTGCTGCTTTCGCTCACTCTATCTGGTAAATCATTTCATATGTTGGCAATCGTGTTGAATAAATATAGCCCCCTTCGAAAAAAAATATGTTTGCTCGCTCGTTTGTATCCATGACTATGACAAATCTAGCCTCGTCGTCTCCATACACACACACACCCAAGCTGTCCACAGAGACCACACCAGGTTTCCATACACACACCAAGCTGTCTCCAGGAGAAAACATGGTCTCCACACACACACACACACACACACGTCTCTACTTCATATAGAATATATAAACAATACACAGTTTACAGTTCCATGAACTGTGGAGCTAAATTATGAGAGTACTGGAAGTTATGGTAACAGGAGAGACAACCCCGCTTTTATGTGTTACTCATGAACACTATGATAAATGAAAAACAATCATTTAACAAATGTAAATAATTATTGCTTAGCTGCTTTTCTAGCAGGAAGTCGGCTGTGCATATACACCTCCTCCTCTTCTCTCCTGCCTACTCCCTGTTCCGCTCATTCCTCAGTAACCACCGACCAACCATGACCCACTGGCTCCCATTCTAATTTAAAAATGATGCAGGACATTTAAAGCCTTAGTCTATATCATTGTGGTAATTTTACAATTCCGTCCGACAGAGATTTTTGTTTAGGTGAGCGATGGTATACGACCTAATCTAATGATCATTAACCTTAAGTAACTTTACTAACCCTTGAGGATAAGTGTTACTACCTAGTTGCTTCTAAAAGATAGTTCTATCAATTTCATATAAGAGAAATTTCGTAAATTCTGTGGGTCTTAAAACTAAGAAATACAGTCATTTTGGTCAACGTTTTACTCGTGAAATGTTCTCAAGTCAATTCTTATTTACGTCCGTAAACCTAATAGTTGTTACAATACTACACCAATATATATTGCAATACATCTGTTACACATACTCCTGTTGCTTCTCAAACACCTATAAATTAATCATTACAAACTATTATTTCCATTCTTCACGTAGTTCATTAAAGCGTAACAATAACATTTAAGTCATAAATTAGTGCATGATGCGCTAGGCTATACCGACTCAGTTCGCCTACGCTATAATGAACCTTCCCCATCCATGTTCCAAGTGTTTATAATTCCTAAATTACTTAAGTCATGACTGATATCATTGATAAGAACCTATGGTTATGGCGGACTTTGGCTTCGCTTCTCATCAATAGGCGGAACCACAATCTGTGGTCGGGGTTTATGGCCGTTTTGATAACTTATTTCTTTCCCTACCCCTCGAAGCTTTGGAACTCCCTACCCTCTCGTGTCTTTCCCAGTAACTATAACCCGACGTATTATAGAATACAGATCTTTCATTCAAAATTTCTAAATGCTTTCCCTTGCTTCTTTATTTTCCCCTTTTCATCAACCTCTCTATATTCAGACTTAGCCCTGGCCTTGATGTTCACTTCCGTCCGTGACGGGCGCCTTTAAGGTAAAACAAACAGATAACAATGACCCATATTAACTCAATCCACCATTAACATAACATACATTACTGACAGATGGTGGGAACAGAAGCATGAAAACGTAAAACAACTCACGAGGCTTGCAAATAATGGATCAATCTTGGCCCGTCCTTCTGCCTCGAAGCGTCCAGGTCGCTCTGGCCACCTCCTCCTCCTCCTCCTCCACCTCACCTTTGCAGACGACGACAATGGATCACCTCCTCCCTCACACACACCAACTGGTCTCGTAATCTTTTAAACATTCTAACTCAACAACCCATTGCCCCAGCCGGGGTAATATCATAAACCCAACGGTAGTTAAAAACGCCACACCACCTAATTAACTCGTTACGATATATATTATTGGAAAAACTAATATACGGACAGCTTTAATAAATGGCGAATGAATCACTGATTGCATTTCAAGAGCGGAATTTTTTTTTTTAGATATTAAAGTTGTCCTCGTTAGCTATAGTAGAGAAGTATGAGAAATGATTGTTCAATTGCGACACTTGTTTATAACGATCGTAGGTCGTTCGGTAGTTTTCATTCTACACATTTGGTAATGGCGTTTATCTACGTTATACTGAATATGCTGATTGTAAATGATGGTCCTGCTAGGTAGATTATATACGTACGCTGATGCATAAAAAGCTTGCGACATTTTCCATTCGACTACACTTACGCTGGTATGTATATGATGGCTACCTTCATCAGACTTGGCGATGCTTATTTCTAGAACAAATAGTCGTCATGCTGCCAATGCTGATTTCCAAGTGATTCGTTACGCTGACTCGTAGGTGATCATGATGCACATACATAGTCATGATAGATTACGTTCCTTAATGATTGGTATGCTGAATTTTAAATACTTTACTCATATTATCCTGCGCTTCCTAGATCGGATATGGTTCATGATTGATATTCATTAAAGTTTAACAATAATTCTGCAGTCTATCACTTGCTATACCGAGACTTGATGATTTCATTAACTTCTTTTAATAGCATTTATTATCTCCGTATACAGTTCGAGTATCAGAAATTACATTGAAGTAATACCATTGCAGTAATCAGCTCTTTAGATATTTCTTGATATAGCCGAGGCGACAGCTCCTTTGATCCAAGCATACTGCACGAATATACTGAGAAAGCAGAGATGATATACTTTTTTTTCTTCCGTAAACCGTGAGTAAGAATGCCTTACAAATTAACTTTAGAAATATTTCTTTTGATAGAAAAATTGCCCCTGTGCACTGGTGCTGTTTGGAAACTCTCTGGAAAAGACCACGGTCGAAAACGTAGATTACAGCACTTTTGGTAGCCAAGGGAGAAACGCTGGAGATACGGCTCCCCACAAATCAGACGGTGTAGCACACCTGATCTTAGGGGAATCAAAGTGAAACCGAAAGTAAATATATTGTCATGAATTATTCCCAGCGAGTCTGGGCTGCCGTCTTTGTCACGTGTGTTTACACAAGCTGGTGATACGGCAGGACTGCCAACCACCCACTTTCATTCCTTCTTTGTCATACTGCTGCTTGTAAGCGTTACGAACGATGAATACTCCTCTTAAGAATGAAGGTGGATTAAAAACCTTTCATGTCAGATGTTTGTATGCATGTAATCGCCTCGCGGAATCTGTGATAATGCCATAATTCAAGAGTGTAGCCGGCGTTGGCAATACTACCCGCCAGAGCCAACTTGCTGAGGATTGGCTGAATGTTGTCGAAATTCTCTGAGTGTAACATATGTTTCCACTCAGAGGAGGGAGGGGGGGAAAACAGCCTCCACAAAATTACTATCTATCCGGCACTTGTCTCCAGACTCGACAACCCTAGTGAGGAAACACGGAAACCAAAGGGGGAGCGATCTTTTTCTCCCCTGAGGCATTAATATGTAAAAGATTGAGAGACTTTTAAAGGAAGAGAGAGAGAGAGACTCGTTATGTGTCTGGACGAAAAGGAATGACACAGCCGCTCTGAGGCGAATAAAGAGGGTGCACTTGTTGCGCGTCTCAAGTCAAACACTTGAACAAATGGAACAAACCAGTGATCATTATCTTCAAAATCAGCCGACTGAACAAATTGTATTTGTATGCTAATTCACCACAGATTCTGAGCAGCCACAGAGTACCTCTGGATCTGACTAATCCACCACCATTGGTAATCCCTTTAAATCCCTCCCCCTCCCCAACACAACCCCCCCTCCCACCCCACACACACACACACACACACACACACCAGGTTAAATGGCGTTGCTAGATTCTTCTGTGTTGTCATTTAATTCCAGCGTTTTTTAGGAAGACTAATCACATGAATCGTGGTCGCTTGTGCTCTACAGAAATCTCAGATCCTAATCCTGAATATCCACAATCAAGATTCGAATATTCATGAATGCAATATTGATTTTGGTATCATGTGAATTTGAAATCCTCGTCTTTTATTTCTCTGCTTGATAATACACTCGTTTTTCTCTCTCCTCATTTGTAAATCTTTTTTTTTTTTAAATGTAGATCTTGTTTACATCAGAATATCGCTATCATAAGCCATGTCGTTGAAAGAAGTATTTAAATGCATTCTTTCGTAAACGCCTCTGGTTCCATAACTGTAAATATGGATGCGCCACACTAGACTACACCCATTTACCATTTAAATGTTGCTCAGAATTAAAAGTTTGAAAAATTAGATAGAACTGAAGTTCTACTTGCTTTCTGAAACTTATAAGTAAAATTGCTAATACCAAACAGTTTTCATTTCATTCCAGGTCGTGTCTACTTCACTACATCTGGAATGCGTGATTAATCAATAAATTGATTTGATTATGAAGAACGAGGCAGTGTTTGATAATGCTCCCGTGGCCTCAGGGCCATGTGCGCTACGGTACGAAGCAGGGGTGGGATGGACACTTTTGAAGTGGTAAGTTCCTCTAGACGATTGTTTAAACTTCTGACGGCAATATGTTAATACTCCTTCATGTCTCCTGAGGGCGATACATATGGCTATGGGTGTTACCGGACGCAGCCTGCACGAGGTTACACCACAAGTGCAAAGCCACCTTTGGGCTAGGCTGTATCATTGAATACTTTGTAAGCTTTGGAAACATTACAGGAAATTTTACCGAACAGATTGTTATGGTTTGTACATCATACATTTAGTGGTGATTACTGTACATTACATATTTAGCTGAATTGCAGTAGTACTGTGTTTATATACATTATGTGTTTAGTAGTGACCATTAAGAGTCGCCGTGACCCGTTGTTTACACAGTGGAGGCCGCATCTCCAACATAGACGTCACCAGTTCACAGGCAAAGTTGTCTTCTAATTTGCATATCTCTCACAATCAGAAATTCACTCACTGGTGGCAGACACTCGTGTGTGTGTGTGTGTGTGTGTGTGTGTGTGTGTGTGTGTGAAGATGGTGGGGCCAATCAGGAAGGCGTAATCCGGGTGTCAAGGGGGTGGTAGAGAGAAAGAGAGAGAGAGAGAGAGAGAGAGAGAGAGAGAGAGAGAGAGAGAGAGAGAGAGAGAGAGAGAGAGAATGCTTGTGTTTACGTGCCCTCCCTACGAGGAACTGGTTCCAGAGGAGTCATTCCTTTCCCTGCTGCTGGTCATAGTGCAACCTCGGTGATACGGGTGTCAGTACTTAACATAGCCTATTGGCCCTCAAGGTGTTAGTACTTAACATAGCAAGCTGGCCCTCAAGGTGTTAGTACTTAACATAGCAAGCTGGCCCTCAAGGTGTTAGTACTTAACATAGCAAGCTGGCCCTCAAGGTGTTAGTACTTAACATAGCAAGCTGGCCCTCAAGGTGTTAGTACTTAACATAGCAAGCTGGCCCTCAAGGTGTTAGTACTTAACATAGCAAGCTGGCCCTCAAGGTGTTAGTACTTAACATAGCAAGCTGGCCCTCAAGGTGTTAGTACTTAACATAGCAAGCTGGCCCTCAAGGTGTTAGTACTTAACATAGCAAGCTGGCCCTCAAGGTGTTAGTACTTAACATAGCAAGCTGGCCCTCAAGGTGTTAGTACTTAACATAGCAAGCTGGCCCTCAAGGTGTTAGTACTTAACATAGCAAGCTGGCCCTCAAGGTGTTAGTACTTAACATAGCAAGCTGGCCCTCAAGGTGTTAGTACTTAACATAGCAAGCTGGCCCTCAAGGTGTTAGTACTTAACATAGCAAGCTGGCCCTCAAGGTGTTAGTACTTAACATAGCAAGCTGGCCCTCAAGGTGTTAGTACTTAACATAGCAAGCTGGCCCTCAAGGTGTTAGTACTTAACATAGCAAGCTGGCCCTCAAGGTGTTAGTACTTAACATAGCAAGCTGGCCCTCAAGGTGTTAGTACTTAACATAGCAAGCTGGCCCTCAAGGTGTTAGTACTTAACATAGCAAGCTGGCCCTCAAGGTGTTAGTACTTAACATAGCAAGCTGGCCCTCAAGGTGTTAGTACTTAACATAGCAAGCTGGCCCTCAAGGTGTTAGTACTTAACATAGCAAGCTGGCCCTCAAGGTGTTAGTACTTAACATAGCAAGCTGGCCCTCAAGGTGTTAGTACTTAACATAGCAAGCTGGCCCTCAAGGTGTTAGTACTTAACATAGCAAGCTGGCCCTCAAGGTGTTAGTACTTAACATAGCAAGCTGGCCCTCAAGGTGTTAGTACTTAACATAGCAAGCTGGCCCTCAAGGTGTTAGTACTTAACATAGCAAGCTGGCCCTCAAGGTGTTAGTACTTAACATAGCAAGCTGGCCCTCAAGGTGTTAGTACTTAACATAGCAAGCTGGCCCTCAAGGTGTTAGTACTTAACATAGCAAGCTGGCCCTCAAGGTGTTAGTACTTAACATAGCAAGCTGGCCCTCAAGGTGTTAGTACTTAACATAGCAAGCTGGCCCTCAAGGTGTTAGTACTTAACATAGCAAGCTGGCCCTCAAGGTGTTAGTACTTAACATAGCAAGCTGGCCCTCAAGGTGTTAGTACTTAACATAGCAAGCTGGCCCTCAAGGTGTTAGTACTTAACATAGCAAGCTGGCCCTCAAGGTGTTAGTACTTAACATAGCAAGCTGGCCCTCAAGGTGTTAGTACTTAACATAGCAAGCTGGCCCTCAAGGTGTTAGTACTTAACATAGCAAGCTGGCCCTCAAGGTGTTAGTACTTAACATAGCAAGCTGGCCCTCAAGGTGTTAGTACTTAACATAGCAAGCTGGCCCTCAAGGTGTTAGTACTTAACATAGCAAGCTGGCCCTCAAGGTGTTAGTACTTAACATAGCAAGCTGGCCCTCAAGGTGTTAGTACTTAACATAGCAAGCTGGCCCTCAAGGTGTTAGTACTTAACATAGCAAGCTGGCCCTCAAGGTGTTAGTACTTAACATAGCAAGCTGGCCCTCAAGGTGTTAGTACTTAACATAGCAAGCTGGCCCTCAAGGTGTTAGTACTTAACATAGCAAGCTGGCCCTCAAGGTGTTAGTACTTAACATAGCAAGCTGGCCCTCAAGGTGTTAGTACTTAACATAGCAAGCTGGCCCTCAAGGTGTTAGTACTTAACATAGCAAGCTGGCCCTCAAGGTGTTAGTACTTAACATAGCAAGCTGGCCCTCAAGGTGTTAGTACTTAACATAGCAAGCTGGCCCTCAAGGTGTTAGTACTTAACATAGCAAGCTGGCCCTCAAGGTGTTAGTACTTAACATAGCAAGCTGGCCCTCAAGGTGTTAGTACTTAACATAGCAAGCTGGCCCTCAAGGTGTTAGTACTTAACATAGCAAGCTGGCCCTCAAGGTGTTAGTACTTAACATAGCAAGCTGGCCCTCAAGGTGTTAGTACTTAACATAGCAAGCTGGCCCTCAAGGTGTTAGTACTTAACATAGCAAGCTGGCCCTCAAGGTGTTAGTACTTAACATAGCAAGCTGGCCCTCAAGGTGTTAGTACTTAACATAGCAAGCTGGCCCTCAAGGTGTTAGTACTTAACATAGCAAGCTGGCCCTCAAGGTGTTAGTACTTAACATAGCAAGCTGGCCCTCAAGGTGTTAGTACTTAACATAGCAAGCTGGCCCTCAAGGTGTTAGTACTTAACATAGCAAGCTGGCCCTCAAGGTGTTAGTACTTAACATAGCAAGCTGGCCCTCAAGGTGTTAGTACTTAACATAGCAAGCTGGCCCTCAAGGTGTTAGTACTTAACATAGCAAGCTGGCCCTCAAGGTGTTAGTACTTAACATAGCAAGCTGGCCCTCAAGGTGTTAGTACTTAACATAGCAAGCTGGCCCTCAAGGTGTTAGTACTTAACATAGCAAGCTGGCCCTCAAGGTGTTAGTACTTAACATAGCAAGCTGGCCCTCAAGGTGTTAGTACTTAACATAGCAAGCTGGCCCTCAAGGTGTTAGTACTTAACATAGCAAGCTGGCCCTCAAGGTGTTAGTACTTAACATAGCAAGCTGGCCCTCAAGGTGTTAGTACTTAACATAGCAAGCTGGCCCTCAAGGTGTTAGTACTTAACATAGCAAGCTGGCCCTCAAGGTGTTAGTACTTAACATAGCAAGCTGGCCCTCAAGGTGTTAGTACTTAACATAGCAAGCTGGCCCTCAAGGTGTTAGTACTTAACATAGCAAGCTGGCCCTCAAGGTGTTAGTACTTAACATAGCAAGCTGGCCCTCAAGGTGTTAGTACTTAACATAGCAAGCTGGCCCTCAAGGTGTTAGTACTTAACATAGCAAGCTGGCCCTCAAGGTGTTAGTACTTAACATAGCAAGCTGGCCCTCAAGGTGTTAGTACTTAACATAGCAAGCTGGCCCTCAAGGTGTTAGTACTTAACATAGCAAGCTGGCCCTCAAGGTGTTAGTACTTAACATAGCAAGCTGGCCCTCAAGGTGTTAGTACTTAACATAGCAAGCTGGCCCTCAAGGTGTTAGTACTTAACATAGCAAGCTGGCCCTCAAGGTGTTAGTACTTAACATAGCAAGCTGGCCCTCAAGGTGTTAGTACTTAACATAGCAAGCTGGCCCTCAAGGTGTTAGTACTTAACATAGCAAGCTGGCCCTCAAGGTGTTAGTACTTAACATAGCAAGCTGGCCCTCAAGGTGTTAGTACTTAACATAGCAAGCTGGCCCTCAAGGTGTTAGTACTTAACATAGCAAGCTGGCCCTCAAGGTGTTAGTACTTAACATAGCAAGCTGGCCCTCAAGGTGTTAGTACTTAACATAGCAAGCTGGCCCTCAAGGTGTTAGTACTTAACATAGCAAGCTGGCCCTCAAGGTGTTAGTACTTAACATAGCAAGCTGGCCCTCAAGGTGTTAGTACTTAACATAGCAAGCTGGCCCTCAAGGTGTTAGTACTTAACATAGCAAGCTGGCCCTCAAGGTGTTAGTACTTAACATAGCAAGCTGGCCCTCAAGGTGTTAGTACTTAACATAGCAAGCTGGCCCTCAAGGTGTTAGTACTTAACATAGCAAGCTGGCCCTCAAGGTGTTAGTACTTAACATAGCAAGCTGGCCCTCAAGGTGTTAGTACTTAACATAGCAAGCTGGCCCTCAAGGTGTTAGTACTTAACATAGCAAGCTGGCCCTCAAGGTGTTAGTACTTAACATAGCAAGCTGGCCCTCAAGGTGTTAGTACTTAACATAGCAAGCTGGCCCTCAAGGTGTTAGTACTTAACATAGCAAGCTGGCCCTCAAGGTGTTAGTACTTAACATAGCAAGCTGGCCCTCAAGGTGTTAGTACTTAACATAGCAAGCTGGCCCTCAAGGTGTTAGTACTTAACATAGCAAGCTGGCCCTCAAGGTGTTAGTACTTAACATAGCAAGCTGGCCCTCAAGGTGTTAGTACTTAACATAGCAAGCTGGCCCTCAAGGTGTTAGTACTTAACATAGCAAGCTGGCCCTCAAGGTGTTAGTACTTAACATAGCAAGCTGGCCCTCAAGGTGTTAGTACTTAACATAGCAAGCTGGCCCTCAAGGTGTTAGTACTTAACATAGCAAGCTGGCCCTCAAGGTGTTAGTACTTAACATAGCAAGCTGGCCCTCAAGGTGTTAGTACTTAACATAGCAAGCTGGCCCTCAAGGTGTTAGTACTTAACATAGCAAGCTGGCCCTCAAGGTGTTAGTACTTAACATAGCAAGCTGGCCCTCAAGGTGTTAGTACTTAACATAGCAAGCTGGCCCTCAAGGTGTTAGTACTTAACATAGCAAGCTGGCCCTCAAGGTGTTAGTACTTAACATAGCAAGCTGGCCCTCAAGGTGTTAGTACTTAACATAGCAAGCTGGCCCTCAAGGTGTTAGTACTTAACATAGCAAGCTGGCCCTCAAGGTGTTAGTACTTAACATAGCAAGCTGGCCCTCAAGGTGTTAGTACTTAACATAGCAAGCTGGCCCTCAAGGTGTTAGTACTTAACATAGCAAGCTGGCCCTCAAGGTGTTAGTACTTAACATAGCAAGCTGGCCCTCAAGGTGTTAGTACTTAACATAGCAAGCTGGCCCTCAAGGTGTTAGTACTTAACATAGCAAGCTGGCCCTCAAGGTGTTAGTACTTAACATAGCAAGCTGGCCCTCAAGGTGTTAGTACTTAACATAGCAAGCTGGCCCTCAAGGTGTTAGTACTTAACATAGCAAGCTGGCCCTCAAGGTGTTAGTACTTAACATAGCAAGCTGGCCCTCAAGGTGTTAGTACTTAACATAGCAAGCTGGCCCTCAAGGTGTTAGTACTTAACATAGCAAGCTGGCCCTCAAGGTGTTAGTACTTAACATAGCAAGCTGGCCCTCAAGGTGTTAGTACTTAACATAGCAAGCTGGCCCTCAAGGTGTTAGTACTTAACATAGCAAGCTGGCCCTCAAGGTGTTAGTACTTAACATAGCAAGCTGGCCCTCAAGGTGTTAGTACTTAACATAGCAAGCTGGCCCTCAAGGTGTTAGTACTTAACATAGCAAGCTGGCCCTCAAGGTGTTAGTACTTAACATAGCAAGCTGGCCCTCAAGGTGTTAGTACTTAACATAGCAAGCTGGCCCTCAAGGTGTTAGTACTTAACATAGCAAGCTGGCCCTCAAGGTGTTAGTACTTAACATAGCAAGCTGGCCCTCAAGGTGTTAGTACTTAACATAGCAAGCTGGCCCTCAAGGTGTTAGTACTTAACATAGCAAGACCCTCATCCCTATCCACCCACCCCCGTCAGCCTTTCCGCTTATTTCACGTAACAGCGAATGATATTGACGTAAATTTGTCATACCACTGCTTGCGTCCTCGCAAGAGAGAGAGAGAGAGAGAGAGAGAGAGAGAGAGAGAGAGAGAGAGAGAGAGAGAGAGAGAGAGAGAGAGAGTCAGCAGGAAGAAACATACAAAATGCGACGACAGAACAGTTTAAAAGGCGTGTCTATGGAGCATCTAAATGTAAAGGGAAATAATGACAAAGAGTTGATGTGGCCAATTTAATGGTAAGGTTGTTTTGCTTGAACATTGGGGAGATTATTCTGCTCCAAATAAATCCTTCCGTTGATCTGATTAGATAATGGCAAACTGGTACTAATGAAAAAGAAATGACTGCATGATGGACAGATTCAAAGAAGTTTAATATCTAGTTAGAACATTTGAAAAGGTGGTTGTTCTATCTGATTGTCGAAGTGCTATCCAGCTGAGTATGGAATGATGGAAGTCTTCAGAAACGGGTATCAAGATAGCTACCGTAGAAAGTTATGCAGCTGTCTGAAACTACTCTCCCTAGACATGTACAAGATACACTTTCTCCTTTGCGTTTTGGACACTACCAGTCTCATGAAGAGATGGAAGTCATGAGAAACAGAGATGTCAAATACTGGTGCAAAGATAGCTAATGTAGAGACTTATACCAATTATTCATCCGAAACTACGCTTCCCCAGACATGTAAGAGCTACACTTTCTCTTCAGCGTTCTGGACACTACTAGACTCACACAGTCCTTAAAATCCATAGCCAGTGACGTTCATGTGAAACACTGACTTACATACTTACGAAGTGCTTCTTAAACTTTCGCTCTGTGCACTAATCTGTTTCGTTAAACAGGTTCATCTTCTTCGTTCGCCCCATCCACACAATATTCACGTCGCGCGTAAGACACCTAGTCATTGCTCTCCCATCTCCGTGTGAAACATTACGAAATAAAACGAAACAATGTGAGAAATGAAACATAAATTCAACATCAACTTAATACAATTTATGATTTTTTTTTGTGTTTGTCTTTTTTTCGTCATTGCACGTAAGCTTTCGTCCTACACGAGGATAGGAAAGCAACCACTGCAACTACAAGCTCTTTACGTGGGCCCAGATCTCATTCTTTTCCCAGTGGGGGATGATGTTGAAAGCCTCGTCTCGCGCCCCACTGCAGAAACGTATTGGGTAATCAGCGGGGCAGATGACGTTAGGTCTATATTAACCTTAAGTGAGGTAAATAAGTAAATATCTTTCCCCTGGGAGGATGCAGTGGTAGGAAGGGACGTGGATACGAACCCCGGCATTAATGCTCGTCTGAGAATCCAGTGACAGCAACACATGCTCGACAGATGTTTAGTGTCGGGCTTTTACACACCTGATGCTGGGATGCAGGTGTCTAATGCTGGGATACAGGTGTCTAATGCTGGGATACAGGTGTCTCATGCGAAGACAGGTATCTAATGCTGGGATACAGGTGTCTAATGCTGGGATACAGGTGTCTAATGCTGGGAAACAGGTGTCTAATGCTGGGATACAGGTGTCTAATGCTGGGTTACAGGTGTCTAATGCTGGGATACAGGGGTTTTAATGCTGGGATGGTTCTAAGCTGGGATACGGTTCTAATGCTGGGATCGGTTCTACGGAAAAAGGTATCTAATTTTGGGTTTTTGGTTCTAATTTTGGGGTAACTAATGTTGGGGAAATTTTAATGCATAAGGGAAGGAAGAAGGAAAACAAGCTTGGGGTCTTTTTTAACTTGGGTAATGCTAACCCGGGATAATGTTAATGTTGGGGAAAAAAGGTGTTTAGGAAGACAAAGGAAAGGGGGGGGGGGGAAAGGGATTTTTAAAAGCTTTAAGGGGTTTGGAAACGGTTTAAGCAAAGGTGAGCAAACGGGTTTAAACGGGGACCAAGGTGGACAAAAGGTTTTGTAAACGGTTGCCAAAGGAAGAAAAAACAAATTGGGGTAAAGGGTTAGCGAAAAGGTAACAAAAACAAACGGTTTTCTTGGGGAAGGTACAAAACAAAAGGGGTTTTAAAGGGGTTTAGCGAAGGGGGACAAAACAAAGGGGTTTTAAACGGGTTTTAAGCGGGATAAGGGAAAACAAACGGTTTTTAAAACATTTTAATTAAAAACAGGGCCATCAAAAATTTAATCCCCCTTTTTTGGGGTTTAAAAGCTATTCATTCATTTAATCTACCGGCCATCTCGTCTACCCATAGGTAGCATCTTTTTCGAGCGAGCAACGCTCCGGTACCCGGACTGTGGAAGGCGGGCCCGTTTGGTGCCACCTCGCTGTATAAAACCGCAAACCAAAGTGGAATTAATGGAAACAAGCCAAGGGAAAATATGGCTTTTCCCCCCCTTGTGAATCGCCGGCCAATCTTGGTGTTCAAAATGGGAGGGAAGGGAGAGAGAGAGAGAGTAGAGAGAGAGAGAGAGAGAGAGAGAGAGAGAGAGAGAGAGAGAGAGAGAGAGAGAGAGAGAGAGAGAGAGAGAGAGAGAGAGAGAGAGAGAGAGAGAGAGAGAGAGAGAGTGTGCAAGGAGGGGAAAAAAAAAAGAGACAGATAACAGATGGTCCGTTGGCCCATGTTTATGTTTATCTTCTTTTTTGTGTGTGTGTGTGGGGAGGGAAGGGGAGGTCGGGGAGGGAACTCGAATCTATATAAATCTATCTGTTATCGTCCTACTCATGTTGAGCTATAGACATTGCTCGTGGTAGTTTGCTGCAAACCTCCTATTGATAGCGAACAGAACCACAGTATCCTGTTAGCAACGAAGCTGTTCTCACAACACTGCAGCATTATGTAGTTAACTGGTTGTTCAAATCGGTGAGTTCAGCGATGATACGTGCAATGTTCTACCTCGGTTACTTGAACATTATCTAAAATTCTAGTATCTTAGATAGTTTGTCGTTATATACATATATTTACGTAACTCTAATCATGGTTGTTGAACTATGTGTAAACATCACTACCCTTGTAGATCACCCAGTAAATTCATTGTCTTTATTCAGCACACAAGTCCACAAGCTCTTCACCATTTCCAACACTGAACACCCCCTACGTACACCAATTATACCCTCAACTGCCACATTACTCACCTTCGCATTCAAAACACCCATCATCACAAGTCGTACCGTCGTTTAAACACTTTTCTATGTAACCTGTTATGCATTCCAATCTTTGCCGTACGGTTCCCAGGCTATTTGTGCCTACTGCATCCATTTTCGCGTCATTGTTCACAGGATATGGGTAGGGAGGCACGATGAATTCGCGCCTCTCTTGCGGCAAAACTCAAAAGTTGGAGCACCCCATGAAGTAGGTGCTATAATCCCCATGAAGTAGCTGCTATAATCCCCATGAAGTAGCTACTATCATGCCCTATGACATAGCTACTGTCGCACCCATCATATAGCTACTGTCACACCCATGATATAGCTACTGTCGCACCCCATGATATAGCTACTGTCGCACCCCATGATATAGCTACTGTCGCACCCGATGATATAGCTACTGTCGCACCCCATGATATAATTACTGTCGCACCCCATGACACAGCTACTGTCGCACCCCATGATATAGCTACTGTCGCACCCCATGATATAGCTACTGTCGCACCCCTGATATAGCTACTGTCACACCCATGATATAGCTACTGTCGCACCCCATGATATAGCTACTGTCGCACCCCATGACACAGCTACTGTCGCACCCCATGATATAGCTACTATCGCACCCCATGATATAGCTACTGTCGCACCCCTGATATAGCTACTGTCACACCCATGATATAGCTACTGTCGCACCCATGATATAGCTACTGTCACACCCATGATATAGCTACTGTCGCACCCCATGATATAGCTACTGTCACACCCATGATATAGCTACTGTCACACCCCATGATATAGCAACTGTCGCACCCCATGATATAGCTACTGTCGCACCCCATGATATAGCTACTGTCACACCCCATGACACAGCTACTGTCACACCCATCATATAGCAACTGTCACACCCCATCATATAGCTACTGTCGTTCCCCCATACATTAACTACCAATCGAGCGATAAATCTTCATAAGATTTTCCATTGGTCTGGCTGGGGGACAACAGATGGGCCCCTGGGTCGTCGCAGGTCATCTGGCTGTCTGACAATATTTGTCTTGTCTCATTTTTCCAGCCCGAGCGACGGGTGTATGAACCCAAGTGACTAATATATCCCTGAATTTCTTCTCAGTCTCCAAATGACAAGTAGCTGAGCTTCGCCCCAGCGAACCAACCACTTTGAGGGACAAACCTTACCCTCGAAACGACTAGTACCCCGTCAGAAGCAGAGGTTGGCCCAGTGTATGTATGTGGCGAGGGTAGTCTCCCTTTATATACCGTGCAGAGGGAGTGTTTACCGTATGTGTGAGGAACCTAAGGCAATAAGGACAAAAAAAAAGAAAGATTATATCTTCACGAAAAGGTTTTCTGCATAGATTGGAATTCTTAACAGTTAGAGATGCTCTGTGGATGACTGACATCTTGGTGAACTGCATATATATATATATATATATATATATATATATATATATATATATATATATATATATATATATATATATATATATATATATATATATATATATATATATATATATA
>NC_092232.1:51167481-51169981 GCF_036320965.1 Panulirus ornatus
CTACATATATATATATATATATATATATATATATATATATATATATATATATATATATATATATATATATATATATATATATATATATATATGTATGTGTACAAGGGTCACATAGACCTTTCAGATATGGGGATTTTCACCTCTAAGTGCTATACCTCGTCGGGAATTTTAAGCTTTATGTTACTCCTAAGGTATCATTTTATGGTGGAGACGTTGTCCAGTTTTCTATATCTCTCACAAGTTCATTATTGTATTTGGTGTTGATTTATTACTTTATTTTGTAGTAAATTATCAACTTATTTGGTGGTAAATTATTATCTTGTTTGCTGGTAAATGATTATCTATTTGGTGGTAAATGTTCATCATATTTATTCATAGATTATTGTCTTAATTGATGGTAAATTATTCATTTATTTGATCGTAAATTAGTATCTTATTTGATGGCAAATCATTCCCCTTATTTGGTGGTAGACAATTATTTGGTGGTAGATTATTTTGTGGTAGATTATTTTGTGGTAGATTATGCCATGGATGAAGGTAGATTCTGTCTTCTTTGCCACACGAGTAGAAGAATCTGGTTGCTCATTTCTTTTATAAGATCTATATAAATGATTACCTCAACCTGGTCACTGGAAGCCAACCCGAATTATCAAACCGTCTTTATCTCTTCGTTATCTTTCACATGGCCTCTTATCATCGCGTCCTCCTGGACGATTTAAACACACGATCTTACGAGTATATTTTTCGACCATCTTCCTCTCTGCTTGGGGCGCTGACTAGAGGCCTCCAAATGTCTCTTCCTGCATTCGACTTTTCCCTAATTGGATTCGATCCTGTATCAGGACGCGAGAAGAAGATCACAATCGTCCTACGTGAGGAAGGGGCGCTATTCTTATTTTCTTTGAAAGTTCTTGGCACAGATGGTTATAACATGGATACGAGGGGTCGGTCATGGATGCAGCAGCCACACTGTCAGGCCCATCAATACAACTGGACATGAAGGAGGAGGAAGAAGGATCCGCGTCTCCCGTAAGGACCCAAGTTTCCTCGTTCGCTAGGTGTTGTGATCGCCACGTCAGGTCCGAACACAAGAAGATGCCGTCATTCTCAGCGACTTTGGGAAGACTCGCTGTGTACAACTTGGAGCCTCGGCTCTCGCAAATTAGTCCCAGTGCGACGCTTTCGTCCGACGTATGTCGCAAGTCCTGGTCGTTGTCATCTGATTGGTGCTGCCAATTCAGTTCCCTGCCGTCTGATTGGTGCTGCCAATTCAGTTCCCTGCCGTCTGATTGGTGCTGCCAATTCAGTTCCCTGCCATCTGATTGGTGCTGCCAATTCAGTTCCCTGCCGTCTGATTGGTGCTGCCAATTCAGTTCCTTGCCATCTGATTGGTGCTGCCAATTCAGTTCCCTGCCGTCTGATTGGTGCTGCCAATTCAGTTCCTTGCCATCTGATTGGTGCTGCCAATTCAGTTCCCTCCCATCTGATTGGTGCTGCCAATTCAGTTCCCTGCCATCTGATTGGTGCTGCCAATTCAGTTCCCTGCCATCTGATTGGTGCCACCAGTTCGGTTCCCTCCCATCTGACTGGTGTAGCCAGTTTAGTTCGTTAACAACTTCGAAGTAAAAAGTGGCTGGACTAAAGTAAATCCCCAGTAACACTTAAGTTTAAGTATAAGTGTGAGAGGC
Source organism: Panulirus ornatus (assembly GCF_036320965.1). NCBI lineage: Eukaryota > Metazoa > Arthropoda > Malacostraca > Decapoda > Palinuridae > Panulirus > Panulirus ornatus. The sequence continues at coordinate 51,169,170 of NC_092232.1, forward strand.
ACATGTCAGCCAAGGAACACAAAGGGATACAAAAGGAAGTCAGACATCGAAACGACCAGTTGGGGGTCCTAACGAGGCTGTTTATTTTGGTGTAAGTGATCACACAAACTCACACATTCGCGTTGAAGAAGGCGTCGAATGACGTGCACGAACATCGAAGAAAATGAACCTAGCAGCGTAGAAAGCATCAGTAAGACTCGCTTGCAGTGTGACATGTAAGATTGACAAGGAATATAGTAGTGACCCCAAAAAGACTTGGCCTCGAAAAATATTTGCTGAACTCCATCCCAAAAAGATTGTGTTGTTTCTAACCATCAGGTTTTCCACGACATAGGCCACGTATACTGCCCATATTGGTAGGCTTTTTAACATCAAGTTTTAAGGAAGCATTTAGTGAGGGTCTCCCTCCGTATGGAGTGGGTTTCGGTGCGCGGAGGAAGAAGGGGAGGAGGAGGAAGACGACGAAAAGGTATGACATAAGGAGGTCGAAGAATGGAGACGTCTCTTCGTCCGTTCCTTCTCCAGTGCGTCTTCCACAGGGGCCCATCATCCTCCCGCGGGAGGAGGAGGAGGAGGAGGCAACGGTACGAATCTCAGGGGATAGCATGGTTGGGAAACTTCTCGAATTTGTTGATCAAATATTGTTCCTTGGTGGCACAATACCACATCACAGAGTTGGGACGCTAAACAAACACTTGAATTTCCCAAGCGAGGAGTCTGTGAAAAGTTTTTTTTTCTCTTTCTCCCTTCCCTCCTTTAGATACACTGGGAACTGGTGGAGCGAGCCTGACCCTTTATGGAGACGAAGCCAT
>NC_092232.1:51172481-51247481 GCF_036320965.1 Panulirus ornatus
TGGGGGAAACCGAACGTCTGTTGGGGGGGGGGGGGGGCAACGATTAATCATATGGTCATCATCTACTCTCTCTCTCTCTCTCTCTCTCTCTCTCTCTCTCTCTCTCTCTCTCTCTCTCTCTCTCTCTCTCTCTCTCTCTCTCTCTCTCTCTCTCTCTCTTCTTTCCCTGACTCACATCTATATGCCATTTCCTCCGCCTTGGGTTCTTGGGAGATTAATGAGCCGAGGTACACATGATAAACTTGGCCTCTTACCTCCGTTTCCCCCTCACACTGAGAGTTTCCTCCTCACCCTCATACGAAGCCGTAGGTGAGGAAGATGCTATGGTTTCATGGGTAGGTGAGGAAGATCCTTGGTTTCATGGGTAGGTGAGGAAGATCCTTGGTTTCATGGGTAGGTGAGGAAGATGCCTTGGTTTCATGGGTAGGTGAGGAAGATCCTTGGTTTCATGGGTAGGTGAGGAAGATCCTTGTTTTCATGGGTAGGTGAGGAAGATGCCTTGGTTTCATTGGTAGGTGAGGAAGATCCTTGGTTTCATGGGTAGGTGAGGAAGATCCATGGTTTCATGGGTAGGTGAGGAAGATCCTTGGTTTCATGGGTAGGTGAGGAAGATCCTTGGTTTCATGGGTAGGTGAGGAAGATCCATGGTTTCATTGGTAGGTGAGGAAGATCCTTGGTTTCATGGGTAGGTGAGGAAGATCCATGGTTTCATTGGTAGGTGAGGAAGATCCTTGGTTTCATAGGTAGGTGAGGAAGATCCTTGGTTTCATAGGTAGGTGAGGAAGATCCTTGGTTTCATGGGTAGGTGAGGAAGATCCTTGGTTTCATGGGTAGGTGAGGAAGATCCTTGGTTTCATGGGTAGGTGAGGAAGATCCTTGGTTTCATGGGTAGGTGAGGAAGATCCATGGTTTCATGGGTAGGTGAGGAAGATCCTTGGTTTCATGGGTAGGTGAGGAAGATCCTTGGTTTCATTACCATCCATTCATTCAATCTGGCAACATCAAGTTTTCTAATATGCTCGGAGCTGATATCACTCGGTCTTGGAGATGTGATAAATGATTTTTTCGTGATCTATGGTGGACAGTGAGGATATTTGCTCAGTCGAATATTGAGAATATTTGACAAATCATGTTCGTGTGTCGGGCGATTCATTCATTGAGGAAAACGGCAGTCTGGCTGAGAAGGGCGTTATGTATAACCTGGCCACGGATCATCTTGGAGACACACTGATAAAGAAATAGGATCATTGTAAAGTGAAAGATATAAGTGTTATCGCTAGCATTTTCCTCTTTTTCTTTTCCTGGTTATTATGACAACATCTTATTTCCAGACGGCGATGGGAGAGGGATAGCTGGTCTCTGAAGAAGGAATGGGGGCCACATGCACTGTGAAAGCGTGTGTGTTTGTGTGTGTCTGTGTGTGTGTGTGTAAGTGTAGGGTGTGTCAGGGAGAGAGAGAGAGAGAGAGAGAGAGAGAGAGAGAGAGAGAGAGAGAGAGAGAGAGAGAGAGAGAGAGAGAGAGAGAGAGAGAGAGAGAGAGAGAGAGAGAGAGAGAGAGAGAGAGAGAGAGAGAGACCCTCCCCTTCCCGCAAACCCCGTCTCTGAGCGCACATCCGTCTTTCCCTGATACGTTTCTGCTTGTCACCTGGTGAGCTGGCTATTCTCTCTCTCTCTCTCTCTCTCTCTCTCTCTCTCTCTCTCTCTCTCTCTCTCTCTCTCTCTCTCTCTCTCTCTCTCTCTCTCTCTCTCTCTCTCTCTCTCGCCAGCTGTGCTTTCTTGAAGCTCATTTTCTTATTTCTCCTTATTCTTCTTTTTTTTCCCCCACCCTATATTTTGCACTCCCCTTTGTTCACTCTCCTCTCGTTTTCCTTATTCCATCTCATTACAGGTTACTGTCTTTAATCCCCTTCCCTTCTCTCCCTTTCTCTTAACTTCCTTCCCATCGCCTGTTCGTTATACCACCATCGTTCGTACCTCATAATCTTCGTATTAAGGGAATCTTCGTAAGCAACGTTCGTACCTCATAATCTTCGTATTAAGGGAACCTTCGTAAGCAACGTTCGTGCCTCATAATCTTCGTATTAAGGTAATCTTCGTAAGCAACGTTCGTACCTCATAATCTTCGTTGTAAGAGAATCTTCGTAAGCAACGTTCGTGCCTCATAATCTTCGTATTAAGGTAATCTTCGTAAGCAACGTTCGTGCCTCATAATCTTCGCAGTAAGAGAATCTTCGTAAGCGACGTTCGTGCCTCATAATCTTCGCAGTAAGAGAATCTTCGTAAGCAACGTTCGTACCTCATAATCTTCGCAGTAAGGGAATCTTCGTAAGAGTGTTGGAGGGGACAGAGGGCGTTGCAGGTGGTGACAAAGGGAGTATCGGGAAGGATAGAAGATCTGCTGAAGTGGAGTGTTGAAGGGGTCAAAAAGAGTGTTGGATCGGCCAGGAAGAGTGTTGGATCGGACAGGAAGAGTGTTGGATCGGACAGGAAGAGTGTTGGATCGGACAGGAAGAGTGTTGGATCGGACAGGAAGAGTGTTGGATCGGCCAGGAAGAGTGTTGGATCGGCCAGGAAGAGTGTTGGATCGGACAGGAAGAGTGTTGGATCGGACAGGAAGAGTGTTGGATCGGCCAGGAAGAGTGTTGGATCGGACAGGAAGAGTGTTGGATCGGACAGGAAGAGTGTTGGATCGGCCAGGAAGAGTGTTGGATCGGACCTGAAGAGTGTTGGATCGGACAGGAAGAGTGTTGGATCGGACAGAGCAACATTCGAACAATCCTTATCTTCCCTTGTCTTATTGGTGGATGAGGCACGTTTTCTTTCTACGTTTTTCTCCTAGAGTTCACCTCCTTCAAGGTCTTACTACAGGAGCAATTGACATGGGAAGCCGCCAGGGGCAAGAAGGGGAGCCACTTCTTTCTTAATCGTATCCCCTCCAACACTCCTTCTCTCCCCTCCAACACTCCTTCTCTCCCCTCCAACACTCCTTCTCTCGCCTCCAACACTCCTTCTCTCTCCTCCAACACTCCTTCTGTCCTTCCAACACTCCTTCTGTCCCCTCCAACACTCTCTCTATCCCCCTTAACTTTCTCTCTGTACCCTCCAACATTCATTGTCCCCTCCAACACTTTCGTCCCATTCCTTATATCCTCAGGCTCGCCAACACACTTCCTCGGCTCCCTCCCTCTTAGTCCCTGTCCCCTCCCTCTCTCATATACCCTTGTCCTCTCCCACAGTCCTGTGTTCCCTCCCTCATGTCCCTTGTCCTCTCCCACAGTCCTGTGTTCCCTTCCAAAACTCTCTCTCTCTCTCTCTCTCTCTCTCTCTCTCTCTCTCTCTCTCTCTCTCTCTCTCTCTCTCTCTCTCTCTCTCTCTCTCTCGTGTTCTCCTTTACTCTCTTTGTCTCCTTCGTCCTCCCTCTCCCTGGACAGTTCCACCTTGTTTCTTCGTGGATAAAAAAGCATGAATTACTAAAATAGAACGAGAGAGAGAGAGAGAGAGAGAGAGAGAGAGAGAGAGAGAGAGAGAGAGAGAGAGAGAGAGAGAGAGAGAGAGAGAGAGAGAGAGAGAGAGAGAGAGAGAGAGAGAGAGAGAGAGAGAGAGAGAGAGAGAGAGAGAGAGAGAGAGAGAGAAGCCCAACTTTCAGACACCTCTGACAAGACAGTGCAGGAAGGTCGCTGTGCTGCCATGATCAATGCATTTCTCTGCAAAAGAAAAAGAAAAAAAAAAAGAAAAGAAAAAAAGAGTAACGGAAATACAAGACATAACTTGAGGCCCAACGAAAGAAGAGTCGACCCGCAAATTACGGAAGGAGAATTTGAACTTGGATGTGGAACTTGACCAAAGTGTAGACAAAACTAAACTTGGATGTGGAACTTGACCAAAGTGTAGACAAAACTAAACTTGGATGTGGAACTTGACCAAAGTGTAGACAAAGCTAAACTTGAATGTGGAACTTGACCAAAGTGTAGACAAAGCTAAACTTGGATGTGGAACTTGACCAAAGTGTAGACAAAGCTAAACTTGGATGTAAAACGTAAGTAAAATTGTGGAATTAATTGAACCTGGATGTAAAACTTAACTAAAGAAAGGACAATGCTGGATTTGGATGCAAAATCGAAGTTGAATTGGATGCAAAATCGAAGCTGAATTGAATGAAAAATCTAAGCCGAATTGGATGCAGAATCAAAGCTGAATTTAATGGAAAATCTAAGCTGATTTGGATGCAAAATCTAAGCTGAGTTGGATGAAGTATCTAGACTGAATTGGAAGCAAAATCGAAGCTGAATTGGATGCAAAATCTAAGCTGAATTGGATGAAAAATCTAAGCTGATTTGGATGCAAAATCGAAGCTGAATTGGATGCAAAATCGAAGCTGATTTGTATGCAAAATCTAAGCTGATTTGGATGCAAAATCTAAGCTGAATTGGATGCAGTATCTAAGCTGAATTGGATGCAAAATCGAAGCTGATGTGAATGTGAAACTAAACTAAAGTGTGGACACACCTGACCCCGGACATAATAAGATTTCACCGAGGTGAGGAGAATGGCAAGAAAATAGTTCTTCTCCTGATTTTCAAAAGCGATCTCACTGCTCGATCTCACAGCAGTGAAAATCAGAAAAGAAATTTACAGGAAAACTCTAATTTACAGTTTACCATTGGATTAATTTACAAGTGAATTCTATAAACACGTCGGTGAAGAGAGAGAGAGAACAAGAACTTATTCACATCGTCTAAGAACAATTTGCCTCATAGATATCGAACTATATAAATCTAGTTAGTGGGATACTTAATGCATAGGAGGGGTCAGTTTTATGGTAGCATCAGCCCAAAGACACAGATGGTAAGGAAATGGAAAAAGAGAGCTTATGTGTGAAGAGGTGTTTCTTGATGATAAGCTCCTCCTAGGTGGATTAATGAGTGAGATCTATACATCAGAGCTGAGACAGATGATGTCGCTCGCTGTAGCGAGGAGGCTTCGGCTGCCCGGGACTGAGAGGGTCATGGCTGAGGTTGTATATTTGAGGACTTGAGGCTACACTTAACAACTTCTCATTGCCAAAGATAAGGGATGGTTCATCGTGCCTTCAAGTGCTGATAAGAAATGGCAAATGTGAAGTTGATTGGTAGATACTATACTGCAGTGTGAAATATGAAATAAATCTATGTTATATATTATACGTGAAGTTAATGTATATATACATATATATATATATATACAATTTCATACTGTGAAGTGAATATATATATATATATATATATATATATATATATATATATATATATATATATATATATATATATACAATTTCATACTGTGAAGTTGATGTATATATATACAATTATATACTGTAATGTTACGCGTGAAGTTATTCTATCCAATATCATATCGTGATATCAAACGTAAGGTTAATCAGCATAGTAATATATGATGTTAAATATAAAGTTATCTATCCATTATTACGCTATCATGTTAAATGTCATGTTAATCATTACAACATCATACTGTAATGTTAAATGTCAGGTTAATATGTGGTACATTATACTGTAATATGTGAAGTTATTCAATACAGCATTATGCTGTGAAGTCAGATGTGAAGTTAATCAATACAGCATTATGCTGTGAAGTCAGATGTGAAGTTAATCAATACATTATGTTCTAACGTCATATGTGAAGTTCATGAAGACAGCATTATGCTATGAAGTCAGATGTGAAGTTAATTATCATAGCATTGTATTGAAGCGGTGACTATGAGCAGTTTTTTGAGACTTTGAGCTGTGTGTGTTTTCCTTCGCCTCAAAACGTCGCTTGTTGACGTTCCTGTGAGCCAAGTGACATTCGTGTGTCCTCAGTGCTTGTCCTCCTCGCCTCTGTCCTCAGGTCGAGGCCTTGTCCTCCTCGTCTACGTCCTCAGGTCGAGAGCTTGTCCTCCTCGCCTCTGTCCTCAGGTCGAGGGCTTGTCCTACTCGCCTCTGTCCTCAGGTCGAGGGCTTGTCCTACTCGCCTCTGTCCTCAGGTCGAGGGCTTGTCCTCTTCGCCTCTGTCCTCAGGTCGAGGGCTTGTCCTACTCGCCTCTGTCCTCAGGTCGAGGGCTTGTCCTCCTCGTCTACGTCCTCAGGTCGAGAGCTTGTCCTCTTCGCCTCTGTCCTCAGGTCGAGGGCTTGTCCTCCTCGTCTACGTCCTCAGGTCGAGAGCTTGTCCTCTTCGCCTCTGTCCTCAGGTCGAGGGCTTGTCCTCCTCGTCTACGTCCTCAGGTCGAGAGCTTGTCCTCCTCGCCTCTGTCCTCAGGTCGAGGGCTTGTCCTACTCGCCTCTGTCCTCAGGTCGAGGGCTTGTCCTACTCGCCTCTGTCCTCAGGTCGAGGGCTTGTCCTCTTCGCCTCTGTCCTCAGGTCGAGGGCTTGTCCTCCTCGCCTCTGTCCTCAGGTCGAGGGCCTGTGCTCCTCGCCTCTGTCCTCAGGTCGAGGCCTTGTCCTCCTCGTCTACGTCCTCAGGTCGAGGCCTTGTCCTCCTCGTCTACGTCCTCAGGTCGAGAGCTTGTCCTCTTCGCCTCTGTCCTCAGGTCGAGAGCTTGTCCTCTTCGCCTCTGTCCTCAGGTCGAGGGCCTGTCCTCCTCGGCAGGCTTGACGACCTCGCCTGGGTAACACAGTGTATTTTTCACAGCGTCCCAACAAACATTCACGTTTAAAGTGGATGCGTCTTGTGTGATGGCGCGCGCGCGGGGGGGGCCTCCTGCCTCAAAACCAACCCCCTCTCTTTGCCAGGTCAACGAATGTGGTCGGGTCCCCACTCCCAGGGATGTGTGAGTCTCCCTCCACGTCCTCCACCACCCCCCACTCCACTTTCCCCACAGCCTCCACACCACCAGCCATCCCACCTGAGCATCCTCACGAAATGAAAATCTAATCCATTCCTGATACCAATGAATCTTAGAATTTTTGGGTCTTGATATAGTTTGCTGATGAACAGCTTTTTCTTCTTCTTTTTTCGACATATTTCTTTGAATACTGAAGTACTCTGGAGGGTAATTAACCTCAGGAAAGATGAAGTGAATGGCAGGTTCTGTAAATCTCATTTCGAATCATGTTACAAAAATGTTATGGTCTGAATCCTAAATGAAGAGTCGAACCGTCTCGCTTCAATGGTTCATAACTGACTCAAACCCAGTTTGAACCATGAAGTCACTCAGACTGTAAGATTTATTTTCTGCTTCAGTATATACAATATGCTCCTTGAATCATATTACAAACAAAATGAATAGTTTAAAAGTTTATAAAATATCTAATGATAATCCAATATGTCACCCGACCAGTTGTATGACTTCAGCTCAGTGTCGAAGCCAATGTCTGTTGGTATTATATGCAAATCTGGCAAATAAAATCCAGGACTTTCCCAACAGAACACGAAGAATCTCTTTTCGACATTGTTCACCCCTCGTTGGACACCGAGTTTGACGGACACACACACACACACACACACACACACACACACACACATACACACACACAGCTAGCTGGACGAAACATCAAAACCAAATCAATAGCTGTGTTTGTGTCTCTATGTGTTTCTGTGTCTTTAGGACTTAGGTTACATTTAATATCCTGTCCCTGCCTTCAGTGCACTCATAGAAGGTTGCTATACTGACGTAGAAGATGTAATACACGTCTACTACGAGCTGTTCAGAAAAGTGTTCAGGTGTTTGGCTCAATAAGCCATTGTAGGCAGGTGTGTCTCATGCATTGTGGACGTTAGGGAATAAACAACACACACAGGGGGAAAAAAACCGAGGAGGAACGAAAGATGCTTTGAAGGCTTCAGGCCTGAATATGCAGAATGGTGCGGGATGTGCAAGGGATAGAACAAATTGGAGCCATGTGGTTTACGGGGGATGACGTATTGAATCAAAGTGAAGCGATCAGATGAAAAACTACGGAAAGGTCCGCTGAAAAGGAGACCTGGTCTCGGTGAATGATACACGACAGTATGTGAGTGAATGTGAACGAATGAGGCCCCATCTTCGTCTGTTCCTGGTGCTACCTCGCTGAAGTGGGCAATGCCAAACCTGTATGAAAAAGACATAAGTCCTTTCCCAGATATATGGGGTCGAGGGTATCTATAGCTACCAGTGCTACATTCATCCTTACTACAACAACGACTTTGAGTACCGCTACGGCTGTCAGTGCTTCTACAACTGCAGGTATAATGAAAGCATAACAGCAGTAACAACAATGATATTAAGAACAACTACAAGTATTCCTTTTGTAAATTAGTTAGCGCAGTTGCTACCGCTATTGTGGTTCATACTGCTTCTGCTGCCGTTGTTAATGCTACTACTGCTACTGCTGCTGCTGCCTCTCGTAGCACTACCACCACCACGACATCTCCATCACTACCTAACTACGTCCTCGCTCACAATCAAGGCCCCAGCGGAGACGCAGCAACCTGGCCATCCCGGCTGCTGTAATCCAGACAAATGAGGAGGCTAAAGGGTCAGCAAAACTAGCCCTCCCTCGGCACTCCTGAAGACACACCCAGGCCTGATTTACGGTGGGACGAGACGGGCATCAGGACCTTGGGAAGAACGGAAGGTGTCACCTGAAGGAGACGAAGAGGACGTGAGTGGTAGAGAGGAGAGAGAGAGAGAGAAAGAGAGAGAGAGAGAGAGAGAGAGAGAGAGAGAGAGAGAGAGAGAGAGAGAGAGAGAGAGAGAGAGAGAGAGAGAGAGAGAGAGAGAGAGAGGCGAGGAAAAGATGGAAGGGTGGAGGCGGAAGAGGAAGAGGAGATATGAAGGGATCGAGAGATGTTAAGACGAAGAGCAGAACTGGATGAGGACAGGAGTGATGTTTAGGTGTAGAATGGATGGATGGAGGAGAAACCCACAGATATAAGGATGAGATAATGGATGATAAAGAATTGAAGAGAGAGAGATAAGCGAAGGGAGAAAAATGATGAAGTGAGATATAGAGAATCAGCTTTGAAATCAGGGACGAAAGTAGTGAAGAGATATGAAATAAAGCGAAGGATTCGACTACATGAAATCGATAGGAGCGAAAAAAATGTCTAGCCTAGCTAGGGGGCAGGAAACGAATGGCAGAGAAGAGAGAAGAGAGAGAGAGAGAAAGAGAGAAACTGAGAAGAAAAATGTCATAATGGAACATATATATGAAGAGAGAAAAGGAAGTGAAAGACAAAGTTGAGGAACGTCAGAGAATTTATCAAGACGCCTAAAAGGATGGCGAGTTCTTCTTGGCCAGGAAATGACGCTGTGTTCGCCAGAGACACGAGGTAAAGGTGGCCTTTACACAAGATGGAATAAGAAGGACGTAAAAAGCAACAGAAGAACAAACTCACATTGAATAGGAAGGTTAAGTATATAACTCAGAGAAAAGATGGGAGGAGGAGAGGATGGTTGAGGGCGTGGATAACGTGAAATGAATAAGTTAACATTTACAAATACAAATTAGAGAAAACAATAGTTAAAAACCTTCCCCGTATCAACGATAGTGACCAAGGGTCAGTTCTGGAGACTTAGAAACCAGAGGAAGACACCTAAGAACAGACACCAGACGGAGCAAGAAACCAGACGGAGCAAGAAACCAGACGGAGCAAGAAACCAGATGGAGTATGAAACTGTGGGAGAAACACGAGGTAAAGAACACAGTGAAGTAAAAAACAGCAGAGAAGGCAACGAAGGCAACCAAGGTGGAAAAAAGCGACGCAAAACACAAAGTAGTAAAGACATTATTAACAAACGATATTGGTCTTATTACTAATATAATAAAACGTCCGTGAGTAAATGTGGTATGATGATAATCCCTGACTCAATAGCATCCCGGTATATATATGAAGCAATCGCTATTGTACGTTTCCCAGTACCAAATCATACAACCAAGACCATCAATAGATTATAATTCTACTGCAAAAGGACTTGTGGTAGTTGGGTATTTCCTATGCATATATGCATATATCTCACAAGAATCATTTACCATAAGCTATGAAAACAAAGAGAAGATATTGGCAAGCCTCAGTGTAGCCATATTGATCAGGGTATACACCACATAACCCCTGGCGACACAAATTCTGTACGTGGGCGTCCTCCGGTATCTTCCTGGAGGCGTAGCAAACCCCTTGTGACGCAAATGCTCATATGTAACTTACTATTATAAGCAGGCGTCCTTCAGTAACTTACTGGAAGCGTAGCTAACTCCAGGAGACGCAAATGCCCAAATATACCTCACTGGAGGCGGCCGTTCTCAACGCAACTTACCATGAAGCGTAGCTGTAACACGGGGGCGATCCAGGAAGCTCTACCTTCGTCGAACCTATCACAACACAGCCTCGGAAACATACCACCCTGGGGCTACGTCTTTCCCCAGGACAATGACGGTAGACATCGGCCTCCTTGGTTTAGATTTATGTGGCCACTTACAGCACCGGGAGATGGCTGAGAAGTCCAGGATTCGTCCCTCTTTGGCCAGTCAAACAATGTGAGGTATGACAGTCCAAATTCTCTCTCTCTCTCCTTTTTCTTCTCTTTTTTTTTTTACCTTTTCTTTTGACTAGCGGCGACGCTCGCTCGCCGATCCACATTTTTCTAGGGGGGGCCCAAGTAATAGATTTCTATGGATGCTATTGTACTTTTACGTGTTTGAAATGTGACAAAGATTCAGCGCCTCTTTCTCTGTAGTCTGGCTTATTCTATAAGCTGTGTCGAGTGGGTGGATCGTGCACTGGTGAAGACCACTTCATATATGATGTCTGTCTCGTGTATTTACCAATTCCTTTTTATTCTGTCCTTCCCCATTCATTCATCAATTTGGCGTCCCTTCCTTCAAGCTATATTACATGATATCCGTGATATCGTATCGATCCTCTAAGTTACCTATGATCCCATTGAAACATGAAGGTTTCCCGCGTATAAGTAAAGGGCTTTAACCCAACATACAACAATGAACGTGAAGCATTACATTCGCAGATGATGTTAAAAAGAAGCTAATTTAACAAATTAACAAACTGCCGAACGTTATTACTTTTTTTGCCAAGTTAAATCTTAATTTCTTTTTTCAGACAGCCCTCCTGTTGTCTGCCTTTCTCATGCATACTCATGCAAACTCATGAAAGCAAGAACATAGATACGTTTAAGAATAGACCAAGCAAATACTCCCTCAAACTCTAAAAATGATATTGTTTTCGCCTCTGTGATTACATTTAAAGTTCACAGGTTTTTCTTCCCAAGTCATCTAATTGCTTTTACCACATTTACCACAGTGATCTGTGTGTTTTTAAACCCTCCCTCTACTACCACAGACAGCTTTGAGAGAAGGACCTTGTGATCTGTCTCCTGTTTATATTCCTTTGTATTCCATTTCCTTTATTAATTCAGTCATCCCTTTCTCGCCTTAATCGTCCCTTCATTAACCCTTTTTCAGCTCCCTTAAATTCTTAAGCCCCCTTTTTTTAGTCTCTCCCTTCCTTACTCTTACTCTAATACCCCTTCTCTCTCTCTCTCTCTCTCTCTCTCTCTCTCTCTCTCTCTCTCTCTCTCTCTCTCTCTCTCTCTCTCTCTCTCTCTCTCTCTCTCTCTCACACACAGGCTCAACCCCACCTTGTCCCAGGGTCTAGAGGTCTCCCTCGTCCCGGTGCTGGGATAAACTGGGACAACCTTTTCCCTGACAGGCTTTCAGTGTGTTGGTAACAAAATATCGGAGGGTTTACCCACCCAGCCCAGAGGGAGGAAGAGCCTGGACTCTCACCACACCCACTTTACCTCTCTCTCTCTCTCTCTCTCTCTCTCTCTCTCTCTCTCTCTCTCTCTCTCTCTCTCTCTCTCTCTCTCTCTTACCTTTACACTCACACTTTCTTTTTTTTTATATCAACTTTTTATCGCTTGTATACCAGACACTTTCTTTTTTTTTCGTCATGGAAGATCGCTTCTTATCACTTATATATTGGGTACTTTTTATTTGTCGTTGAAGATGGGAACAGTCCTTAATAAATCAGTTTTTAACCAATAACTAATCAAAGATATTGAACAACACTTGCATAGTATTCTGTAGAACTATAACTGGTATATTCTGTATAACATTTGGAGAGTTATGAGGCAAAACAAAGCTATGAATTATGTGAAATACTCGCTGTTGAGATGAACTTAAACAAGCAATTCTTATTTTTCTTTGAGAACTACACACACACACACACACACACACACACACACACACAAATCTGCTGCCTCTCTAACACTGGAAACGACAGACAAATGTGAAAGAAAAGAAAGAATATATATATATATATACGTGCATTATTATATAGGAGGTTGGAGCAATGACCTGACGCCACCTTCTCACTGGGATTCGTGACCTCGTTGGACACTGGAAGGGGGAAAAAAAACCTTGTGTAGAACATGGCTGAACAGCGAACCTGGGAGACAGGGGACCATGTCGTCAGCTGGTGTCGTCATCATCATAAATGTTACGTGCAATGTTCACAGTGATGCTAACGCTGTTCGTTAGGATAACCGACACGACGCAAAACTCGCATCACGTCCTTGTCCGTCGAAGAGAACACGAGAGATGGAGGGGTTGGGATGGGGTGGGTTGGGTTGGGGAGGGAGTGGTTGTTGCAGTGGAAGATAAACTGTACGAATTCCAGGATTGTGTGATTTGTCTTTACTGCTCACTTTCTCAGTGCTACAAGCACCGAATGGTGGAGGTTTGATTGGAGTATGTAGAGGGATAGAATATTTACATCTCAGAAAGAAATGGTTCGAAATCCTTATATGTGTCATGTTTACAAATTGATAAAATGTCTTGAAAGACTAAGTTTGTATTGCAGGCTGTTTCGCTGTCTGGATTTCTTCTTGAAATTGATGTTTCCTGATGATGCAGTTTCCATTCCATCAAAGGATTGCTATGTTGAGGTGCTGGAATAGAAAGTTGGACTGCTATGTTGAGGTGCTGGAATAGAAAGTTGGACTGCTATGTTGAAGTTCTGAAGTAGAAAGCTGGATTGCTATATTTAGGTTCTGAAGTAGAGAGTTGGATTGCTATATTGAGGTTCTGAAGTAGAAAGTTGGACTACTATGTTGAGGTTCTGAAGTAGAAAGTTGGACTGCTATATTGAGGTTCAGAGGTAGAATGTTGGACTACTATGTTGAGGTTCTGAAGAAGAAAGCTGGTTGTTCCCTCTCGTCCGTCAGGCGAGATCATAGGTCATCAAAATTTTGAAAAGGCACTCCTGCTCCAGTGTCAGCGTCTCCGAACCAACTGGAAGGAAAGCAAGGCCTTCCAGATGCCCCCTCTAACTAGTATGAATCTGCTGGTCTATGTGAGTCTGTAGTTTCGTCTCGATTTCATGAATTTCCTTCCAAATATGCGTCAGAGTGTGACCATTATTGCTAGGGGCCTTCCTCGCGTTGTATATACATACATATCTATACTCATTACCACAACAGTCAAAAACACCTCCCACCCAACACATTGGCGCAAACATCCACCCCATGCATTCGAACCATGGCGGCCCATGTATGGTCAGCAGCGCTAACCGCTACACCACGGAGGCCCCCTTAGATCTACAGATCCCAAACAAATGCCACATGAAGAACTGTACGCCAGGAATAGTTTTTTTTTTTTTTAACAAGCATGTACAGATGAGCTCTCTCTCTCTCTCTCTCTCTCTCTCTCTCTCTCTCTCTCTCTCTCTCTCTCTCTCTCTCTCTCTCTCTCTCTCTCTCTCATTAATATCGAAAAGATACACACCCTGAGTCTGTAGATCCCTCGACGTCCGAGAATGACGGTTCTTGGATATGCTTCTTTTTCTCCCTCGTCCGTCATCTTTTGCCGTCACTTCCATGACAGATCGTAGTCAAAAATCTATCATTTTTTTTTCCTTTGTTAAATTTTTGTCTCATTACCTTGCAGCGTTGCCATAGCGTCGCTGCAAAAAAAGAGAAAAAAATTCAAGTGTTGCCAAGGTCATTAACAACATCTCGCTAATAAGCGATTCGTCCAAAATATATTCTCCTATTTCATAAGAAATGAGATATGTCAGCAACTTGGACATATTCTACCTGGGTGCGTCTATCAGAGAAAGAAGTGAGCGACTGCGGCCATTCTTCTGCTGCTCCTGACGCTACCTCGCTAAAGTTACTTCAAACAACGGAGTAAACTTTATAGCGAAAACTTTATAGCGAAAGAACAACATCAACAACACTGGGGACGGAGTACCACAAGGCCATCTCCTGGAACCCATACTTTCTAACTCTCCACAACAGGAGGAACCTGTTGACTTAATGACAAGGATGAAGAGATACTCACCCTTTAGGGTTATGTCAGTCCTCAGATAGGGTACGCTGTTGAAAACTAGAACAAATTCAAAAGAGCGCAACCAAGCTGGTCCCTTTACTGAGAAATAAGCCACATGTGGGAAAGACTTGATAACCTAAAATTCTTTACTCTTTCCCATCCTCACATGTACCTCTACACGACCATCTAACCAACTTGAGGCCATTACTTTCCTTTATCTATGTATATATCTTACCCAGAGGCTTGGACTCCTACCTGATCATGTTTGCAGATGATGCCTAGGTCATGAGGGTAATAGAAAAGTGAGGTGGGGAGGGGGGAGATTGCATCAACTTGCAAGGGGACCTAGACCATCTCCAAAGTGATATGAATGAGACAAACTGAAAGAAAGCCTCTTTGCCAGTATTGTTTAGTAGGGAATATGCTACAGGAATATGGGGTCGACTTTGTGCCTAACATGTTCGCCAGAGTTCGACCTTCGGAGAATACTAAAGGAGCCAAAGTGTCTGCTGGAAAATAATTACAAAATTTGCTCTTGGAAAGAGACTGATTCAGCAAGCTGTTCCTATCGCACATTATATATAATACTGACACAATCAAAGGAGTTTAAAAAAGTTATATGACAGGCGGGAATTTTCAATAGATGGGGCTCCACCCTCCTCACGAGAATGACCCTCAAGAGATGGGACTTTCATGAATGACAATCTCCTTCCCAAGTGGTGGGAATTAGAAATAGGTTCATTGCTACACCTACGTCCCCCACTGAACACACTCGCATCTACTTCAACACCTACACTCAGCCATATGACGTCTAAACCCTCCATCAACCGGAGGGTCGTCTTCCCTCTTGTGTATACACCACCAGCACCAGAAGCCAACCCTGGGGGATTTCACGAAGTCTCGATCTCTCATCAGTTTTCCAGCTCTGCTCAGACGGCAATGCTATCCGCCAGCTGGAGGAAAAGAGAAGGTTTTTCTTGCGGAGGAGGTGAGAGTGAGGAGGAGGAGGAGGAGGAGGAGGAGAAAAAGCGTAGCTGGTGTGGTAGGACAGGGAGGGAGGGAAAGAGAGAGAGAGAGAGAGAGAGCCAGTGGTCAGGCGGTCCTGTGGGAGCCGGGGCGATATTGGGGCCGTCACCTCAAGATGGATAGCCAGCCTCCCATGCACCTGGACACCTTCCTCGTCACCAACGCTGCCGCAGACACCAGCCACTGTTCTCCCTCCCTCTCTCTCTCCCTCCCTCTCCCTCTCTCTCTCTCTCTCCCTCTCTCTCTCTCTCTCTCTCTCTCTCTCTCTCTCTCTCTCTCTCTCTCTCTCTCTCTCTCTCTCTCTCTCTCTCTCCTCAAGCCTCCCCTCCCCCCACACCTATTTTCTCCAGCCTTCCTCCCTCCTCTTCCTCCTCCTCCTCCCTCCTCTTCCTCCTCCTCCTCCTCCCTCCTCTTCCTCCTCCTCCTCCTCCTCGTTACTCAGACTTTCCTCCTTCACTTCGCTGCCTAAGCTTTGTCCAAGCTCCTCCCTGACTCAACTCTCTTTCCTCAAGCTTTTGTCGTGTCCTTCCGTTGCTCAAGCTTTTCTTGTTTTCCTCGTTATTCAAGCTTTCCTTGTGCTCCTTCTTAACTACGCATTATGTACGTTCCTCGTTGCTTAAGCTTTGATTATGCTCCTCCTTACTCAAGCTTACCTTGTGCTCTTCATTACTAAAGCTTTCATAGCCCAGGTGTTCCATTCTCCCCATACAGACACACACACACACACACACACCCAAACACGTATACATTTATGGCTGTAGACTGCCATCTTTCTCATCCAGAGAGAGAGAGAGAGAGAGAGAGAGAGAGAGAGAGAGAGAGAGAGAGAGAGAGAGAGAGAGAGAGAGAGAGAGAGAGAGAGAGAGAGAGGTGAGGGACAGTTTTGTGGGTCCTTTGTTGCTGGTATTTCCCTCCCCTCACTCCTCCCACGTCCCACCCTTGTGCTTCGAGATCTTCCATGTCTCGTCCTTTAATTCGACTCAAGGCGTTCCCTTAAGGTCATTTCCAGACGTGGCGTCTCCCTATAATCCTGTTATCATGTTTTTACACCTCTTTTTTTTTCTTCTATCTCTCATCCTCTTTGTGAGAGCCGTCAGGTACGATGCCCTTGTGATGATCCTGCAGAGCCAAGGTGGTGGTGATTTTCACTCGATTTTCCTTTAATGAGTTTGGATCCTGAATGAAGGAGGTACTTGGGGGGGTCGAAGATGAAGATACAAGTTCTCAGGAACATGTGGTATGTTTTGCTCTACACTCTCGTATGTGTGTGTGTGTGTGTGTGTGTGTGAAATCACCTATTTGCACAGTACGGGGAGGTAGTTGTACACTCGTGGAGCCCCATCTCTTGAACATTCTTTACTATCATACTTTATATATATATATATATATATATATATATATATATATATATATATATATATATATATATATATGGTCTCCCACCAAATTGGAGGTGGAAAGATGGAGTGAAAAAGATTTTGTGTGATCGGGGCCTGAACATGCAGGAGGGTGAAAGGAGGGCAAGGAATAGAGGGAATTGGAGCGATGTGGTATACAGGGTTTGACGTGCTGTCAGTGGATTGAATCAAGGCATGTGAAGCGTCTGGGGTATACCATGGAAAGCTGTGTAGGTATGTATATTTGCGTGTGTGGACGTGTGTATGTACATGTGTATGGGGGGGGGGGTTGGGCCATTTCTTTCGTCTGTTTCCTTGCGCTACCTCGCAAACGCGGGAGACAGCGACAAAGTATAAAAAAAAAAAAAAAAAAATATATATATATATATATATATATATATATATATATATATATATATATATATATATATATATATATATATATATATATATATATATATATATATATATATATATATATACAACCTGGAGTGTTGTAGTGTGTCGACATAAGACCCTGGAGTCTTGTAACAAACCAAAGTCCTTATCTTCTATCTGGCTTAAGGTTCCTTAAATAACTGAAATGAGACCAGAACCTTTTCCCAGCGCTCCACCTCATTCTTTATCCATCCCAGGTGATCTGAGCCTCATTAAACTCCCTGATCCCCCCATCCACCCTAACTTGTCTTAATACCTTTTACCAACCCGGGTTATGATGATCCAATCCCCCTCGAAGCGATGCTTAAGGTCACTGATTCAGTATTGAACACCAGCCACAACACAGAGACTTTCGAGTGACGAAGACTCTTCGATCTCATGGCCTCCTCCTCCTCCTCCTCCTCCTCTCGACTCATCAGGCTGCTACTCCACTATGCCATAAGATTTTCATGGTATGAATTAGACGTCTGTGAAGAGACTGGTCGCACCCTCTGGGTAAAAGGATTCTCCGAAGGGAATGGCATTGTTTTTGTACCATTGGAGTGTTCGTATGTTGCTCTTGAATAGCATAGGGCAAAGTATCCTGTCTTACCACAGGGGAATGAGACATGGTAAGTTCCCAAGTGCACTTTTCGTGTAATGATCACACCATTAGGGAATGGAAGCACGAGAACCCTGAGCGCTTTCGTGTATTACCACATCTTCGGAGGACGAGTTACATAGAGAGAGAAAGAAAATTGATGCAATACAGGTTATGTATACAGAACAGAAGACGTGGAATGGGGGTCAAGTGACCTTACAATTAGTGAGAGGCCAGTAAGGCACAAGGTCCTGCGTGACCTACCTTTAACCTACCCTTGACCTGATGACTCCTGGGTGACCTCTATCAGGTGACACGATAGATTAAAAGTCCTTGTTAACCCCACTGAGCTGAGGCTGGAAAATAGCTGGAACATTTTTAAGTGACGTTTGGATGTCCTCCCAAGAGTCGCTCCTCCCAGGAGTCGAATCCACACACACACACACACGCACACACACACGCACACACACACACATACATGGGTTGGTCCACACACGCACGCACACACACACGCACACACACACATACATGGGTTGGTCCATTCTTTCGTCTGTTTCAGGTAGTTTTTCGTACTATAACATATCCAAAATACACCCAGGTCTGGGTAAGATAGTCTGGGGTCACACGAGTGACCCTCCCTGTGACCTAACTTGACCTGAAATCAACCAAACCTTAAAAGATTCCCGTTTTTACCCCAAAATGACCAACAGGGAACCCTCTTCCCCATCAGCTGGGACCGTGAAACCTTTAATGCGGGAGGGAGTGGTCGAAGCCCTCCGAACCCTCCTGTTTCGAAGCTTCGCTGAATTATTCAACCAGACGCAGAGACGGGCGACGCATGCAAAGGCCAGGCGACGTAATCGACGCCAGCTGATGACCTGAGTTTATTGGGGGGGCAATTGCTAGTTTATGGGAAGCAGTTGCAAGCTGTAAGCCCCTACCATGCATGGACTCCGAGAGAGATTGGCTGCGTTGGAGTGGGTGTTCCGTTGATGTCTTCATCGTGGCGCATGCGCGGCCAAAGCATGAATGTAAATAAACATATCATTCTTCAGTGTCTCGTTTCTTTTCTCACTGTTTCGAACGGACGTAAGGGAAGGTATTTGGAACATCTGGTGACTCAGTCGCTGTGGGAATGAAGCAGTGGAATTAAGTTGACCCTGAGGAAGAAAAGGCAGTAATCAATGTTCTTCAATCCGAGGATGTCCATAGGGATACATGATATGGTTATAAGGAAGACCGAATATATATATATATATATATATATATATATATATATATATATATATATATATATATATATATATATATATATATATATATATATATATATATATATATATATATATATATATATATTTATATATATATATATATATATGAGCATTCCTGTTATATCCTTTGATGGATAGACATGACGAGCAAAGTTCATGATGTGATGTTTATGAGAAAACTTAGTCTCAAGGACTCGCCCCTCTCTCTAAAACTCTTGCTTGTACCACCCTAACCACCCCATCCATAAAGAAATTAAACCACAATGGAGACAGTACCATCTCTGATCGTTATCATGTAGGCTATAACTTTATTCCTGGATGGTCCTGCGGGAGAAACAGAGGCGATAGCAGAGAGAATTAAAGATGCGAACTTAGAGAAAAGAAAAGTTTAGAATTCAACCTCTGGTGCAATGAAAAGTTTGGAAATGTCAACGAGGCGATATAACGTGAAGATAAGATTTTGTGGGGGGATCCTGAAGCGAGCTTTGTTAAAAAGCCATCGTGAAGGTGAGCGTAAAGACAAGAGTAACAAAATGGGATGTTGACCAGGAGGATTACAACAGAGTTTGGATGTTGGTACAACATTCTGGAAAAAGTAGCGATCGAATAAATGCAAATAGAGGAATGATGTGAAGTCTGCTTCACGGGGAAAAAAGGTCCACTCAGTGTGGTATAGGATTAATAGAGAAGCCAGTAAGGGTC
This sequence comes from Panulirus ornatus, assembly GCF_036320965.1. Classification (NCBI taxonomy): domain Eukaryota; kingdom Metazoa; phylum Arthropoda; class Malacostraca; order Decapoda; family Palinuridae; genus Panulirus; species Panulirus ornatus. The sequence continues at coordinate 51,192,200 of NC_092232.1, forward strand.
ATTGAAAAGGGTGACGGAAAATCAATGGGATGTAATAAGCACTTCTGAGAGGTCATAAAAACACAGGACAGGAATGTTTACCTTAAAAGATACATAGATGTAATCGTAGTTTGAGGTAGATATGCAAGATGTCCTTATTGATACAGTCATATTACAGGGCTGTAGTGGGGTACAGTAGGTATGGGAAGAGGAAAATACAAGAAAGACGAGAACAAGAATGTACCTTGACATGGCAAACCCTGGACTGTAGATTGGGTGGTAAGTGAGACATTGGGAAACGATAAGACTAATGAGTAGTTCGGTATGTCTGCAGAGATGGCGCTGTTCTCTGTTGGTCCACAGTTTGACTGGCTCTGGTGTTCAAACCCAACAACATTCTTATCTTCGTCGTACTCTCGATATGGCCTTCTGACTCAGAGTTCAACACGGTTTACTAACGTATATATAATACTCAAATGATTAATCAATCACACCTCGATAACTTGCGTGATTTCTAACATCGCCCGCCAAAGACGCTGAATGAGCTGCAATGGCTGACATCCTGTTTACGAAGGATGCGACTTGATTTCGATCGCGGTCTCCCTGACCCGTTCTGACAACACCAAGTCTTCCTTAGAACAAAATGACTCAGGAGACGCGGTAAGGAAGCTAGTCTCTATCTAAATACCTCAGAAGCAACGTGGTCAACTGAACTTCCCTCCCATCTGTGGTGTGGTTACATATACAGGTCATATATGATGAGGTCTACGAGATCGCTTAAACCCTGACTTCACATTAGGGTACGAGAGACCCACTTAGCTCATCCAACACCTTCTTATGTTAGCTGAGACGGCCTAGGCTACTGAATGCCCTCATCAAAGCCATCGCATTAACGCTGTATACATAAACCTTTAGCCTATCATTAAACGCGTCTATCATAGGTAGGTTGCTCGTACGTAAGAGACAAGAATCCATTGCTTCGTTGGTCATTTAGGGAGGAAAGACGTTCACCCAGCACCTCTGGGTTAGCTAATGCAGTCTCTCCAGGTGCATCGTATGTACATACAACTTCATTATAGATCAATGGATTTCCAAAATAGATCAACAGATCTTCTCTTATGTCTCCCATGTAACCACACACCTCCCACCTATGAGTCCCATGTACTTATACACCCACTACCCACACAACTCCCATGTACCCACGTACTCAACAGCTACTACTCATGTCATGATATATCAAGAATATCCATGCGATGGAACACCTAAGCATTCCCTCATCACAACTACTGTGAGCTTTGATATAGTCAAACCATCACATGAATCATTACATTTGTGTTGTGATGCATTTCAAAACCTGAGGAGTCAAATCTCCAGTGACCAAAAGTCTTTTATCCCATCTACCAACATCGTCTTTATTCAGAAATGCTAATGAACCACGACATTGAAGTACTTTCCATAGCATTTATCATCAAGAGTGACAGCAAGTTGCATGTTCTATTATACATACGTAGAAAACCTAGTTTCAGTGTCATAACCCATATTGAATCTGGTCTTATCCATTCACATGCATATGACTTATGCAACGGAATCAGAAACCCTATAATACTACGTGTCATGTCGTCTATACTGCACCCATCGTGTATCATGGCATCTGATTCTATTTAGCCATCCAGTCACACAATAGCTTCACAATCTGTGGACAGTGGTCTTGCAACAAGCCACCCCCAACCCCGTTTGAACATCCCTTGTCCATCTCCATCCACTGTTTCATACTCTCCAGGCTAATGCTCAAACCAAAGACCCATTTTCTTTTTCTATCTCTCTCTCACTCACACACACACACTCTCTCTTTCTCTCCCTTCTCTCATTCACAGGTCTGGTATTGGGGCTCGGTCGCCCAGCCCTCTCATGGCTAACATAGCTCCCTCCTCCCCTCACATTTAACACCTAGTAGAATTCCTTTCATCTCCAGCCAATATTGCTTCCAGCCCAGAGTTTGCATGTATGTTACCCTCTCCTGCGCGTAGCCGCTCCCCTTTTCATCACAAACACTCTATTTGCGCCTTTCATCACGAACACAATGTTAATTCATCTTTCCTTTAGAGAGTCTTTGTACCTATACAGGTCTGAGTTCGTTGAAGTGTCTCTTAAAAGGCCTTGCCAGTATTCGTAATTGGTGTATTTGTTTATCTGCAATGTATATTAAAAGTGTCGCATTTGAAGTCATTTGATGATTGAATGAAAAGGTTTTGAAACGCGGGACTGCTAATGGCATGGTTATGTCCGAAGACCAATGGCTACACTAGTGGCTATAGGTCAAGATAATGGCTACACTAGTGGCTATAGGTCAAGATAATGGCTACACTAGTGGCTATAGGTCAAGATAATGGCTACGCTAGTGGCTATAGGTCAAGATAATGGTTACACTAGTGGCTATAGGTCAAGATAATGGTTCCGCTAGTGGCTATACGTCACGACTAATGGCTACACTAGTGGCTACGTGTAAAGACTAATACCCATGCTAATGGCTAAGGGTGATTATCATGTTATCTGGAAGTACATACAGTACACCTAAGGGTTAGAAATTCAACTTAAACAACGATAAGATATAAAATCCAACAGCCAACCCCACCTCCCTCTGCCACCCTCTTCCCCACACACTCCACGACAGGAGACGCTGTGACTTAGTTCCTACCCAAAAAAAAACCACCTACCACCCACCCTCACTTGAGGCTGAAGTTAGAACTCTGTGTTCCTGGGGTTTTGTAGACTGGAGGACGAATTAGGTGGCTTTGGAAGGCACGGTTAGTGGCCATTTATCGAACTTAAAGTGTGTGTGTGTGTGGTGGCGATTGTGGGATGGGTGAGTGGGGGGTGTTCTCCTTACCACTGAGGCGTGGCGTTAGGTCAAAATGGCACTGAATTTATTTTCCTTCTGGGAGAAATAGGGAAAATTAATGGCTGAGTTAGATTTACTCGCTGCTGATACCTGGCGTCCTGATGAAATTGGGAAGGAACACAGACTTAAATGTCTAAGTCTTAACTGTGTTTGTGGTGGGGGTGTGATCAAGGCAGACTTCGATGAGTGGTGAATGGCCAGACACGTACAAAGCTTACGAGGTTGCGTTTTCCAGGTAGTGCAGTGCTGGTTTCCCTTCATTACGAATGTCTTTATGTATAATATATATATATATATATATATATATATATATATATATATATATATATATATATATATATATATATATATATATATATATATATCATCCCTCGTGATAGGGGAGAAAGAATACTTCCCACGTATTCCCTGCGTGTCGTAGAAGGCGACTAAAAGGGGAGGGAGCGGTGGGCTGGAAACCCACCCTTCTCGTTTTCTCTTTATTATTATTTTCCAAAAGACAAAACAGAGAAGGGGGCCAAGTGAGGATATTCTCTTTAAGGCTCATTCTTCTGTTCTTAACGCTAGCCCGATAACACGGGAAATGGCGAATATGTATGAATATATATATATATATATATATATATATATATATATATATATATATATATATATATATATATATATATATATATATATATATATATATATATATACTCCACCCTGCAGAGGTACTCATGCCTGCAAGCCTCGAGTTCCTTTGGAAGTTCACTCCTCTTCTAGAGTAGTTACTTTTCCTGTGTTGCATTCCGGCGTTGCAATACTCCCTCCCACTCATACCAGCGGCCCTTCGAGGTCAAGCATCTTCGGTGCATTCAAAGTTCACCATTGAGGAGGTATTCATCGCTCAGAAATGAAGGTTTAGTTCATTTCCCTCCTCTCGATAGACATAGGACGAAGAGGTTTTGCAATTGTAAAGACATCATTTTTTTTTAATTGTTCCTCTTACATGTTTAGTAAATATGTTTGTATACGTGTTTAGTTTGTGTCATGCAGTTATACGCATGCATCCATATGCATTTATTGATTCATTCATTTGCCATTTCCCAAATAGCAAGATAGCGCCAGAAACACGAAGAAATGGCATTATATGTTCATAGTCTCTCTCTATTTTTCATATACACTCGTGCAGAAACCAGAGACCCGCTGTCTACAGCTAACTCACGGAAACCTTTCCGTGATCACTCGTTGATGTATCATATGTCCTGGTTTAGCCTAGTTAGCAGCAGCACGTCGCCCCCTGTATAGGACATCGCTCCAAGTCGTTCTGTTCCATGCACGCCTTTCACTCCCCTGCACGTTCAGAACCCGAGCACTGAAAGCATTTTGCACTCCATCCTTCCACCTACTCCTTGATTTCTCCTTTCTCTTTGTTCTTTCCACTTCTGACATGTATACACTCTTAAGCAACCTCTCCTCACTCATCCTCTCCATATATCCAAACCATTCCATATCACATTTTCTTTATCTCTCTCTTACACACTGCTATTACTGCGATCACACCTCTGTCTTACCCTACCATTCTTCACTCTACCATCCCTCCTCACCCTACATTTCGTCCTCAAACATTTCGTCTCCAACATATGACCTAACAAAAACAAGTCATTACTTTGCCAAAACACAAACACACATAAACCAAATTAGATTGAGATGAAATTACGTATAGGTGGACATACCCGAGAGACGTACACATATTCTATTTATACGTGAGGTGGTTCGCACACGCTACTGATCTCTTTACAGAAATCCAGTGAAGAGATGAAAGAGACTCGGATCTGTATAGACGCACGCTCCGGACGAATGAAACACAGCACCTCAACTCGAATCAGTAAACGCACTTGCAATTTTGTCTAGGTGAGTAAGGCCCAGAATCCGACACATGTGAAGGTGATCTCCGTCTTAAGGGGTAGAGGAATTTTATAGCTCTGCCTTGACACCACCACCACCACCACCTCACCCCTAGCGAGAGGAGGAGGAGGTCCGATGTGTGAGTGAGTGTGTGTGTGTGTGTGTGTGTCATTCGAACTGGACTTCCTCGCTCAATGACCCATGTTGATAAAGGCGCCAGAGCCGGGACTCAAGCAAGGGATACGCACCTGTAAGGAGGTGCCCACTCACAGCTTGATAATTGAATGTCACCCTGGATGACTCTATAATCCATTAAACTGATGGATGAAAGACGGATTATCCGATAAGCTCATCAGTTGAAGGGCGTAAGCCGCTACTCCTCCAACCCCGCGTAAGACACCCCAGGTCCTTGTGAGCGTAAGAGTGACGCCCAACAAACCATAAGGACCACAATGGGATGAGGAAGGGGAGGGTGGTTTAGGTTAGGTTTTGCCTCATGTGATCCATTGAGCTGTGAGGCTCTGCCAGAGTCTCCAGGGGAGGATATGTCATCATTATAGCCGAAGACGGTACCAATCATCCCCCCTCCTTCTCCCCTGTCCACGATCACGCACGCTTCTGTCCTCGTCTGTCCACCAAATCATCCTTAATCACATGTTCCAGTCGTCTCCAACATCATCCACAGTGGCACCACCATCTTTCAGTCGTCTCAAACATCACCCACAGTGGCACCACCATCTTCCAGTCGCCTCCAACATCACCCACAGTAGCTCCACCATCTTCCAGTCGCCTCCAACATCACCCACAGTAGCTCCACCATCTTCCAGTCGTCTCCAACATCACCCACAGTGGCACCACCATCTTCCAGTCGTCTCCAACATCACCAACAGTACGTCTGCTCATTAAACCGAGTGGGGCAAGATTCCAAGACATTCTTCATGTCGCATACATAAAAAAGAAAAAAAAATAGAGTCGATTGAAAATAGAGGTTGAAGGAGAACTCAAAATTCCTATGGGATAGTGAGTGGGCGAGCCTGCCATGATGAGTTCTCTCTAACCTTGCAGTATGAGACTATGTGGTCTATGCGATGATTCTCACATCATACACATAATGTTCGTCTCCTGATTATATCTTGCCTCTACCATCTACATAGCCTATACCATACGCCCATCCATCTACACAGCCTATACCATACTTCCATCCATCTACATAGCCTATACCATACTTCCATCCATCTACATAGCCTATACCATACTTCCATCCATCTACATAGCCTATACCATACTCCCATCCATCTACACAACACAACGTAGATATATGAGACGCCTTGACACTCTCTTGAAAAGAAGAATCGAAGACAATGTAAACCCACAGTTACTTATAAACACTTTACAAGGCTCAGATGAAATAAAGTAGATCAATACAGTATCAAGGCAGTATCCTTTCGCACACGCCCATCCCGTTCTCTACATACAACAAGTTGAGAGAGAAATACTTAAAGAAAGAGACAATTATGCATCTGGAGAATGAGGAAGTTAATGCTCATAAGAGATGCTCTGTGGTAAATGTTACGAAACATCATGGCGTGGGAGGAGGGCTATTGGAAGTGACAAATATAGGGCGTGGGAAGAAAGTTATTAGAAGGGAGTGAAAAGTTTTTATGAGGAAACTTAACATGTGCGAGCAAGTAGGAGAGGAAGGTGAGCTGTTTTGGGTCGAATGAAGGTTGCAGTAAAGGGGGTGTGTTTTGTTACCATGTCTGTTTAATCTGTTTATGGATGGGGGGTGGTTAGGGGGATGATTACAGATGTCTTTGGAGAGAGAAAGGGAGGGGGAGCAGGTCTACCGTCTGTTAGGGAGGTACGTGGGAGAGAAACGTCAGCTACTGTTTTCTTATATGTATAGTAACTGCTTATTATGTAGAGACATCACTATAATCCTCGATCTTTCACTTTTGTTTTCTTATATGTATAGTCACTGCTTATTATGTAGAGACATCACTATAATCCTCGATCTTTCACTGTTGTTTTCTTATATGTATAGTCACTGCTTATTATGTAGAGACATCACTATAATCCTCTATCTTTCACTGTTGTTTTCTTATATGTATAGTCACTGCTTATTATGTAGAGACATCACTATAATCCTCTATCTTTCACTGTTGTTTGCTTATATGTATAGTCCTTCTTATTATGTAGAGACATCACTATAATCCTCTATCTTTCACTGTTGTTTTCTTATATGTATAGTCACTGCTTATTATGTAGAGACATCACTATAATCCTCTATCTTTCACTGTTGTTTTCTTATATGTATAGTCCTTCTTATTATGTAGAGACATCACTATAATCCTCTATCTTTCACTGTTGTTTGCTTATATGTATAGTCACTGCTTATCATGTAGAGACATCACTATAATCCTCTATCTTTCACTGTTGTTCAAAGACATCAGTGAGACATTACGAGATAACACATTCCTGATGTAAAGTACGACTCTCAAGGTGGACCATCGCTCGCCTCAAGCAACGCCGCGTCCCCCCTTCCTGAAAGAGAGACGTGTTTCCTGAAAGAGGATTCGCCTCTGAAAGGAGCTCTCTGAACTCTACAGTTCTGCTCGGCTCTCAGGGCCAAAACGTGCGTTAAGGGGAAGGCTACGGAGGGACGTCTAGGACCCGAATGGCAAATGGAATAAAGTTTGTTTCACGTACTGTCTTCGTATGAATTTGTACTTCATAACAGTAGTATAGTTCATTACCCCACATGCATAAACAACTTATTCATACACGTGAATAATCTCTCATCTATACGAAAAAGTCATTTGTTATCTATTAATATTAACCATTTGTTATACATATACGTAAACAGCTTTACATTATACATTTAAGGAACTTATCCATACATGTTATCAATTTGCTGTCCACATATCTTAGGAGATGTGTTGCGCGTGCCATGCCTGTTACAACGACTAAGGAAAACAAAACAAAAAATTAGTGTTAACCATTAACATAAACAATTTGCTATTCTCACGTGTAAACAATCTCCTATCCACACATGTAAACAATTCTCCCTTAGATTTCGTGGTGTTAGGGATGCTCCCGTGGAAAAATACTTTCTCTGCTGATCTGGAGAGAGAGAGAGAGAGAGAGAGAGAGAGAGAGAGAGAGAGAGAGAGAGAGAGAGAGAGAGAGAGAGAGAGAGAGAGAGAGAGAGAGAGAGAGAGAGAGAGAGAGAGAGAGAGAGAGAGAGAGAGAGAGAGAGAGAGAGAGCTTGTTTGACAGTGTCTTCATTCTATGGCGTCACGTGTATTGCATAATTGTCAGTTTTGCCTTCATCTGGGACTGTCATGAACCATTTATCGAGTTTGCTTTTGATTGGTTCTTAGCTTATTCCATACAGGGTTTGTGTATTTCAGTTTCTGCACCGAAGTGACATCTATTCTGGTTTCATGTATTTTCTGGAACGTGGGTTATAATCAGTACTTATACACCTGGTAGCGAGAGGAGTGAGGAAGATAGGCGAAGGTTTTGGGAGGAGCTGAGTGAGTGCATCAGCAATTTTGATGCTAGAAATTTGGGTATTATTAATGGGTGATTTGAGTAGATAGTGGATGCAAGGGTTCGAATTCTGGACGAGGCTCGAGTCCTATACCCAATTCAGGTGTTCATCCTCCCCTTGGGGTTGGTCGATAGATAGGTACCTAACCTATGCTAGGTGTATGTGATTACCAGTTTGTAACTACCTATTCTTACTGTACGGAGGAGGGAGTTTTACGCTCGTGGGGCCCTATCTCTTAGGCCATCTCTACTATCAAACAATTTTGAAACTTATTCACACCGTTGCAATTACTATATTTCCATTCAATTCATTCCATTCATCCACCACACTTGTACTATTGAATTACGTCTTTACATCATTTTTATATAAGTTTGTTCTTTAATTTTATGTTATGGCTTCGTGTTCTCTTTCCTTACATCTCTCGAAGAATTGGTCATTCTCCACGTCATCAACCTGGTTTCAAAACTGCCAGGTTGTGATCAGGTCACCTCCTCACTCTTCCCTCTTGCAACGAGGGCAAACTGAAGGTCTTTATCCTGTAACTCACTTGCACTAAATTCTGGTTCCATCTTCATTGCCCTTCACTGAACCATCTGTATTAGCTCTTTGTGCCTCTTTAAGTGCTGTGATACAATTCTTTAACACTTCTGTATTGTAGCTTCATCAGCTTGACCTGCTTTTAGTCCTTTCCATAATTTTCAGAGCAACTTGACTATTCCAGCAACATTCATGTTGGGTCAAATGCTCTTCCATCAGAACACAACACAACGTTTATCTTTGTCGTCCTGCGAAAGATTTCTGCCACGCAATATTTATAATCGTAATTCCCCACAGCCACTCACTGTAATTTTAAAAACCAACTTCCGTCTCCAATTTCGTTTTTTCCCCCCTGGACTTTCTCGCTGCTCTGGAGCCTAAAATCCTTCTTCTGGCTTTTGAATATAACTATTTTTCCTCACCCCCTCGTCAAATCTCCGTGCCCTGGTGCCAACGCAACCATTCTTTTCTCTCTTCGTGCATCTCCCCTCTGTCAGAGAGGAAACACCTCGTTTGATATCTTCCTTTACATCACATTAGTTAAGGAAGGTATCACGTAAATCATTCCCCTTATTGTCATTCATGTCTTTCGATGTTCCATAATCCCTGACTTCTCTTTGTTCACACTTTCCCATTCCTCGAGCGGGCTCTCTGGTGTTGATCTATAATTTCTTGTTCTTCGTATCTTCACTATAGTGAAGATAGAAAGTCCGCTCTCCATGAAAAAGGAAAGAAAAAACACACAAAAGAACAAGGAAAAAAAACTTACTTGCTTCACCAAAATATTAAAAAAGGCTTTGTTTTTTCTTGCCCTTCCTGTTTTCTGGTCGTGTCACAATGAATTAAAGCTCAGAGAACTGCACTGATCTGAATCTATTTGCTTCATTTATCGCACAACTGGCCAGTACCTGAAAATGCTATATGGAAAGCGAAATATCAAAATATCTACTAGCCCTACCGCCATGACCGGGAAGAAACATATATATATATATATATATATATATATATATATATATATATATATATATATATATATATATATATATATATATATATATATATATATAAATATATATATGTATATATATATATATATATATATATATATATATATATATATATATATATATATATATATATATATATATATATATATATATATATATATATATATATATATATATATATATATATATATATATATATATATATATATATATATATATATATATATATATATATATATATATATATATATATATATATATTGAGCATCTTTAGGAAAGCACAAAGATCTAATATATAAGGTTCGGAGGAAGGCAACAAATATGGCACCAGAATGAAGAGAAATGAGTCACAGTGAGAAGTTAGGTATTGGTGTTTCCACCATGGATTTAAGAAGAGTTAGGAGTGTTTTGATCATATCCTTTAGGATGTTTGCTACTTTGATGATGGTCAAGAACGTACATTCTTTGAAAGATGTAAGGACAGGGGGTAACCAGAGGCCATAACAAGAAACTAAACAAGATAATTATCAGAATAAATATAAAGAAGTTATTAAATAAAGGAACAGAATAAGGATATTGTGTATGTTAACAGCGTATAAAAGGTTGCTAAGTTTTTGTATGATAATAAAGAGGGTTCAAGAGATGGGGCTCCCTAAGTGTAGAACCCCCTTCCCATACAACACAAGCTGGTAAATGCACACACACACACACACACACACACACACACACACACCATTTGCAGCAGAATATTCTTCGTTCCTGTTATAAAGTCTTGTTCGAAATTGGATGATACAAACGAGGGGTTGCCCGCTTTTGAAGTCGATCGTAAGTCTATAACGTTAACAGGAGAGTCTGTGATCAGCGAAAGGGGCATCCCCCCCCCCCCCCACCCCCTTGTCGTAATTATTATGAGACGTAATCGATTACGTTATTCATTAAATGTAAGGTAACTCGTTGTGCGTCCCAAAACGAACGGATGGGGAAAAAAAAAAACAGATGAACAACGAGAGAGAGAGAGAGAGAGAGAGAGAGAGAGAGAGAGAGAGAGAGAGAGAGAGAGAGAGAGAGAGAGAGAGAGAGAGAGAGAGAGAGAAGAGAGAAAGAGAGAGAGAGAAGAGCCGCTTCTTAACGTGGATCATCACCTCCATAGTTATAATAACACTAGAAATATGACCAGGAGCTTAAAGCCGACATCAACCATCCATAGACTTGAGTTTCGTGGGCATCTCCCTCACACATCACAACTCAGCCACTAACACGGTGCAAAAGCCACTTGGTACGAGACAATGGGGGCTGATTCCTTTACTTTGATACCATACCTGCTGAACACCATGTTAGCCAGTGTTTGCCTATGCGTTCACTCACCCAATCAGATTTACAGGTTATGAAATGAAATACGTAATTTTTCTCTTTTTTTTATGTTATCTGAGACGGCAAGAGCAAGTGAATAGCCTAATCAAAGCTATTTCATTAACGCTATTTGATTTTTGATTTTTTTTTGCAGAAACCTAACTATATCGTAAGTAGAGGAATGCCTGTATATATATATATATATATATATATATATATATATATATATATATATATATATATATATATATATATATATATATATATATATATATATATATATATATATATATCCTATCCTAAGCCATTTACCCAAATGGTCGACCAACCGCAATGGGACGATAACCAGCTGGGTTTACTGTGGACCGACTGCCGCCTACCAGGATTCGAACGTAGGGGATCTCGACCCCAGGCGGCCCACAAATGCATCACGGTCAGCAACGCTAATCACTACACCACGAAGGGTCCAGTAAAGTAATTATACTCCATAGTTCTCTTCTCCTGTCGATGTAAGCTGGGCATGATAAGTTTGGGTATCAGGTAACTACCAGCTAATCGTAGTGACCCTGATTTAGCTTATGTCCCCAGTCTCCTTCACCGTGAGTCTGGCTCGTATGGGCCTTTGGACTGGCCAGGTGTGGCTGTCAGACCCAACGCTGTGTCTGCACGAAATCCAACCTCAGTACTGGACATAGACAAGAGGCCGCTGAGACATTGCTTATAACACACACACACACACACACACACACACACACACACACACACACACACACACACACACACACAAGATTCCAAGGCAGGTGTTCCCTATTCAGCCTGACAACATATATGAAGATATTACACCTCTCCCGTGTGGTAGAGGGGAAAGAAAGAACTCTACCCACGTATTTATTATGTGTTGCTGAAGGAAAAATAAGAGACGTCTGGACAGGGGAGCTGGAAGTCCATTTCTTCATTTATTGTCGTTTTTGTAAAAGGAAGACTAGGAGGTGGCCAAGGTGAGGATATTTCCACGAAAGCAGAGTTTCAAAGGTGGGATGGGCAAGCAGGGATAATAAAATGGTTGAAGATATTTCACATCCAACAATATATATATATATATATATATATATATATATATATATATATATGAACAGAGTGCATATGAATGCGCACCTCCATAGAACATACAAACCTTCAGCAGCCAGGATCGAACCCGGGACCCCTGTGCAACAGGCGGGAGCGCTACCGTTAGGCTATGATCGCCCCTAATTCATATATATATATATATATATATATATATATATATATATATATATATATATATATATATATATATATATATATATATATATATATATATATATATATATATATACACACACACACACTGGAACCTGCCTGCTTGAGCTTTTACTGCGAGTTAAAAGTCACCTTTAGCAAGTTTCTAATCACTGCGAGTACAGCTTCATCAAAGAAATTCTCACTCCAAAGGAATCTACATATCTGCAACTGGAAGTAGCGCACTATAGATGGGTTCGTTGGAGTTGTGGTGCTGGACTGCACATTGGAAGGACAGATATCTTGGTAGAAGATCTGATGGTTCAAATAGAGATCATATGTTCTGATCAGTTTGAATAAAATGGTGATACAAATATGATTAACCAAGCAGAGGCATTGCACCTTTGGGATGAGGGATCTCTAACGGCATGAGGTGATGGTGACGGGTATGGTGTCAGTCCACGACTTAATGTAAAAGGGATCGATGCTGGATGGATCTCGTACATTAGTCTACTAATAGACAATAGAGTCTTAACCAGAAATGAATGACGTACATATAATTATTTCTCGCATTGAAGCAAAAGAAAAAGTCGATCGTATGTCCCAGTATATCATTTTCTATTGCCATTATTTCCTCTTCTTATTCTATTACCACTATTTCTCCTTCTTCAACTACCACTACTTCCCCTTCTTATTCTATTACCACTATTTCCCCTTCTCATTCTATTACCACTATTTCCCCTTCTCATTCTATTACCACTATTTCCCCTTCTCATTCTATTACCACTATTTCTCCTTCTCATTCTGTTACCACTATTCTCTCCTACTTATTTCCTTTTCCTCCGTCCGTGTGATGGGCTCGTGTGGAGCAAGTATGCTTAAGGAATTCAGTTCTGTCGTTGCTCCACTTCAGGCGTGGCGTGAACATATCTCTGAAAGTACATAATAAACAGGGGTCATAGGTTCCCCCCCCCTTCGCTTGTATGTGTGTGTGTGTGTGTGTGTGTGTGTGTGTGTGTGTGTGTGTGTGTGCGGTGTGCGTAGGCGATAACACATTTGCTAGATTCAATATTTACACAGTTTTTAACCTGAGGGCGAAAGAATGAATTTCAGTTCTGAAACGCTGAAATCCGAAGATATTTCATTTTTTTTCCCCCCAGACATTCCAGCGTTTTATGTTCCAGTGAATGAATCATCAATTCCTTTTTCGTATCTATCATGGCTGAAGTCGCTTTAGTAAACGTACTACAAAAAAAATTAGTCTTCCCTTAAAACGCCATTTAGAAAACGAAGGAAGAATAGAGAGAGAGAGAGAGAGAGAGAGAGAGAGAGAGAGAGAGAGAGAGAGAGAGAGAGAGAGAGAGAGAGAGAGAGAGAAATATGCCATTTCTTCGGCCCCCATCGCCTCTGTCAGCCATGGGCGTTCGTGTACTACGAAAGCAAAGCGGTGGACACCACCATCTCCTCCTCCTCAACCTCCTCCTCCTCCTCCTCAAGCTCCTCCTCAACCTCCTCCTCCTCTCCCTCCTCCCTGTGTGTGTGTGTGTCCTCGCGAGGACGAAGCAATCTGGAACACGTCTCGCCATCCGTGGAACCGTAATCGATGTCGCCCTACCAATCAGCCAAAGATTTGAACTTCTTATTGAAACTGTAAGACGGTGAATGACGGAGGGAGGGGAGGGAGAGAGAGGGAGGAGAGAGAGGGGGGGAAAAAAAAAAGAAGGAAAGAAAAGCGTTCTATTCGTAGTGGAAACAATGTGCAAAACTTTTGGGAATAGTTATTTTCTATCGACACAAATTGACGGGAATTGATGTCGGGAGGGGGGAGAGGCCTGACTGCAAGGGGGAGGGAGTGAGTGAGGAAGGGAGTGGAGGAAATCTTCGGATATTGGTGGGTGGCTGGCTGCCTCCTCCTCCTCCTCCGCTGCTGCTGCTGCTGGAAGAATGGAGAGGAGTGTTGTCAAACATGATAATGTATTCTCTCTACAGCGGGAAATGTCTGGGAGGGAACTAATGGTTGATTTGTTTTCAGACAAAGACAGCAGCTGGAGAGATGTTTAAAGACACACTCTGTTATCTTTCGTTAACTCAGACGGAACGGGTATATATATATATATATATATATATATATATATATATATATATATATATATATATATATATATATATATATATATATATATATATATATATATATATATATATATATATATATATATATATATATATATATATCCTTGATCACGCGCTCAATTGTCATTCTTTCCAGTATATATATATATATATATATATATATATATATATATATATATATATATATATATATATATATATATATATATATATATATATATATATATATATATATATATATATATATACTGGAAAGAATGACAATTGAGCGCGTGATCAAGGATATTCCTATGAGTCCACGGGGAAATGAAACACGATAAGTTCCCAAGTGCACTTTCGTGTAATAATCACATCATCATATATATATAATCAGGGAAATAGATAAGTCTGCCTCTAAGGAACTGGGAGTCTTGTTTAGTTGTCGAAATTTCTTTTCTTCCGAACAGACGCTCCATTTGTACCAGATTGATCCATCCTTGTGTGGATTACTGCTCTCTCTCTTAGCTTTGCGTCCTTACGTAAAAGAATTGAGTCGAAAGTAGTCCAACTTACGAACCCTCTCAGGCTAATTTCAAATCTTGATTTGCTTGCTCTGCGCCGTAATGTTGGATCAATTTCCTTCTTCTACAGGAATTACGTTGGTTTTCGCTCCCGAGTGTTGTCTGCTTGTGTGCCTCCCACCACTAGCTAGACCACGCGATACGGTGCAAGCTGCTGCGTCACATGATTACTGTGTGGTTGTTGGCAACTCAAGGGTGGGCCGTTTTGATAACTGTTTCCTTCCCCACACGTTGTAGATTTGGAACTCTCTACCTTCTCATGTCATTCCCAATAACTATGAACCTGGCACACACACACACACACACACACACACACACACACACACACACATACACACACACACAGGATATAGAGGAACTAACTTTGTCTCTCTGGCCCTTATTGTATACTCCATAAGCTCTGGACGCAACTGAACATTTCTCTTTTGTGGCTGGAGCCTTGATCATAAAAACTACCATCTCCATCTTTAAGTCTCAAACAAGCTATACCATCCTCATCTTCATACGATGGTTTTAACCAACTACCTGGCAGCTAGGAGGGGCCAGCATCGTGTCATAATATCATTGTGATTTCCTGAAATCACTCAAATTCTTTTCAGTAAACTGTCTTCTTCCAACCCTTCTGCTCTCCTAAGGTGAACAAGGTGAACCCCAGAACCACTGGAAATACACACAATATAAACATATTCTTTCCAGCACTCGTAGGAACATCTGTCCCTATATTTTCATCATCATTGTCCATTTTTCTTATACTTCCTACACCTCATACTTTTCTCTAAGTCTCACATACTTGCTGTCAGAAACCACGTCCATGAGGACGAAAACTGTACCAATATCTTCCATGAGAAATTGTTGAGAGCGAACGACGTATTCTTCAGATGTTCACAGGTACTGGCCTCCCTACAGTCCAGCGAGGCAATGAACTGGGAACGATTACCTCCCTTATTTAAGGAGGAACTTGACAACATCTACGTCTAACGTATTCAACATTAGTAATTCTACACATAAGAATAGGCAGATGAGGGTAATGAGGAGCGTCGCTCACCTCATACGCCACACTCATCTACAAAAAAACACTAAGTCTAATTAAACTTTACAGCTACGTATTTCTATGACTGCCTTGTTCTACACAAGCACGATAATTCGACATGTAGTTTCGTAGGTCAAACATAACCATATCTTCAAATCCTCTTAGTTATTAGATTCCATATATGATACAGACCACGTGAGAGAGTGCCATTAGAAAGGCATAATATGCATTGAAATATCCAAAGTAAAAGAACTTTAATTTTGTTGAAAATACCGATAAGATCAGCTCAGGAATTTATTTTTCTCATTGTATGTTTAGGTGTACAGAGTATCAGGTGAGTCTCCCCTAAAAATCTTCTTGAAGTAGAAAATTGCATCTTAGTATAACAGAGAACGGAATTATAGGGAGGCTTAACGAAATCATAAACTAATTCCCTTTCTTCACCAGCCCACCGAGACATTTTCACTCCAAATTAGGTAAGCTATTTTGAATATAGCAATGTATTATATGCACTCTGAATGAAAATTGTATATAATAGTGACGTGTACATCAAATTATTTCCCTATATTAATCAGAGTTTGAGACGCCAGTGTTTCTGGAGTGTCATCAAAATACATTTGATGACAAGTTCAGCTGGATCACAGCAACTCTGACGATACACTCAGCCGAGTCATACACCACGGACGTGGTCTCTGTTCTCCGTCGTGTTCGTCACAACACTGGTGATGTAAGACGCTATCACCAGTACAGAGGAACGAGCCCCTTCAACTCCTTTTCGTCAGTGTACCTTAAGTACACTGCTCATTACAGTAACATCAACATTAATTTGATCTAAAGCAGGCTCAGGCTCTCAGCATTTCATTTCTAGGACACCAGAGACACCGGTCTAGTCAGAGGGAATGAATATATATACATAAACCATCATCCTATGAAAAACAGAATAGCACTATATGATCAAGTGTTTCCAAGGACGCGCCTACCCATCCCATACGCAAAATTCATCTCAAAATTTCACATGGAAAACTCCCTGGAGGAGAGAGAGTTATCATGTCCTCTGGTACCTCACACAACATCCACATCCACAGGAACCCCAGACGTTGTGAGAGACACATATGGGCTGACCTGTGCCAATAATGGCACTCTAAGGACGAGCTGTCATAAACACGGAGCCAGTGCCAGACTTGACCTCTCGAATCTGTCACCTTTTTTTTGGGCGCCAGAGGGAAAGTCTGCTGGGCGTCTAGAAGGCAGACAGGCAAACAGACAGGCAGACATCTGTGCACTAAGTTATCTTACCTCCCTAAAGAGGGTGGTAGGGCTAGCTACCTTCTCGCCCCAGGGAGACTAGTAAGACAAACTTAGCAGATATAATTACCCGATGCTTTTAAATTCTAACTACACAACCTAAAGCTAACAAAGGAAGAAGATAAATGACTTGTATTCCTTTAGGAAGAGAGGTATATAACACGTAAATGTCAGCATAACAGATGACATATGAAGCTTCATATGAACTCTTCGAAACGATTGAAGCCAAAATACATTGGAATGAAGGCAGGTCGGGAGGAAAATGTGTACCTGACAGACCTGGATCTGAAGTAAGTCCTGTGTGCCAAAGACACTCAAGTTGTATCACTAATTCTTATCCTGCTTGCACGCCCTCCCTGTAAACAACAAGCGCTACCCTCCTGACTGTTGAAGTGATGGCCAGGAACCATTTTACTTACACCCTCCGTGTCAATAGGTTGGAGACAGTAGCCACCCCCAGGGAAGTACTACATCCACTTCCAGGCATCTGAGACAATTCTCTTCCTCGAAGTTCTTCCCAATCAAACTCACGCTTCAAACTACCAATCTCATTTCATTATTAGACCTAATAATCTCAGTTTTATTTACAATTGCCCTTAACTTTCTTCTCACATACACTCTCTCAAACTCAAACATCAGTTTCAGCAAATTATAGCCGGAACCATCATACACCCTCTGTGTCAGTGTTGTTGGATTTTTCTTTTTGTACTTAAATGAAGCTACTGGTTTTGACATAACAACTTTTCTTCTCATACATCGTACATATGATATTTTCTCTTCATATTCTTATACTTTTTATTGCACTGATCTTTTCCCCTCTTCCTGTTTTTTCTTCTTGCGTTTTTTGACTGGTACTATTAAGGAATTCTATTTCAAAACGAACTTCTTGTCATGATAGATAAATCCGAATGAAATACAGTGTGATAAAATGACCACGGAAATAGGTTTGAAATGTTATCTAATTCTAAAGAAGTTTCTCTGATATTAGTGAAAGTATTCTGTGTTTGTTTTTGATAGAAAACGAGTTAATGATAGACTTATTCATTTGTGTTTCGCACTGTTGGCTGCCCTATAGTTTCTTCCTTCCCTTTGAGAAGTTCGATACTAAGCTGAGAAATAGATCTACAAAAGACATCAAATGTCTACAGCTTCAAAGTTACATAATATAACTGATGGACGTGGATTCCAGATGGCAAATGTATCTAAATATCGTTGTGTGCAAAGTCATATACATCAGTAGCTAAACGAGATGACAAGCGACAGTATGATTACCATTGAGATACAAAAGATAAATGAAGAAAAAGACATTGGATTGATAATCTGTAGTCTTCTAAATCCAAGTAAGCAGTGCACTGGAATACAAGAGGCGAACAGATTCTAGGGTTCACAGACAGGAGCATTCGAATCCAAGTCTAAGAAATATCAAACTTATGCTCACTATTTTTGATTAAATGGTGCGTCCTCAGCTTGGATATTGTATCCAATATCCCATGGTGCTCCATTTTTTACCACATCCACTTCCAGGCATCTAAAACAATTCTCTTCCTCCAAGTTCTTCCTGATGAAACTCACGCTTCAAATTACTAATCTTTTTTTCATTATGAGACCTGATAACCTCAGTTTCATTTACATTTGCTCTTCGCTTTCTTCTCTCACACACTCTCCCAAAACTTGAACGTCAGTTTCAGTATATTTCCTCTCAAATCTGCCACCAACACTGTATCGTCGACAGACGACATCTGGCTCACTTCTCAGGCCCACCCTCACCCTTGACAGACTGTAGACCATCTCCTCTCTCTAAGACCCTTTGCATTCACCTCCCTCACCACCCCATCCATAAACAGATCAAACAGACATGGTGACACCACACACCCCTGTCGTAGACCCATCTTCATCTGAAACCACTCACCCTCTTTATCTACCTATTGGTACACACGCCTTATTCTCTTGATAGACACTCCTCACTGCTTTTGATAGTTTTCTTCCCAAGCCATATGTTCTTAACACCTTCCAAATGCAACCATTATCAATTCTACCATATGCTTTCTCCAGATCTATAAATGCCACATAAAAATCCCTCTGTGTCTTCAGGTATTTCTCGCAAACATTCTTCAAAGCAAACACCTGATGCACACATCCTCAACTGCCAGCAATACTTCCCTAAACACCTCACATTCCTCACCCATTCCCCTAATTCCTCTCACTCTTTGCCATTCTTCACTCAGTCTCTCCTGGTTTTTCTTCACACAAGACGCTTTTCTAAGCTCACTTACTCTCACTATTCTTTTCGCACTCAAATAATTTCTCACCCACGCGTGTGTTTGTGTGTGTGTGTGTGTGCGTGTGTGTGTTTGTGTGTGTGTGTGTGTGTGTGTGTGTGTGTGTGTGTGTGTGTGTGTGTGCCTTTCCTATCCGTTACGTCATACGGTTCCTCGTAATATAAATGATATCATGAAACATAGACTGGGAAAAGAAAATAACGTCGAGACACCGCTTAATGAAGAGAGAGAGAGAGAGAGAGAGAGAGAGAGAGAGAGAGAGAGAGAGAGAGAGAGAGAGAGAGAGAGAGAGAGAGAGAGAGAGAGAGAGAGAGAGCGCTCAGGCGCCTCCGCGGGGGGACTGCACTCAAGTGCCCTCCACCAAGGGAGGTTTACGAGCACGTGAAGAGGAGTTCCCGAAAGCGACGGTATTGTATGCCCAAGAATGGAAAGGATCAAGACGTCACGAAAGAATGGCTCAGTGTAGGGGATAGTGTGGTCACTCCTCTTGCCTGGGGGTAGGATAGGCTAGGGATAGTGAGGTCTTTCTCTTGCTAGGGGAGCATAGGTTAGGGATAGTGTGGTCACCCCTCTTGCTGAGGGAGGATAGGCTAGGGATAGTGAGGTCTTTTCTCTCGCCTGAGGGAGGATAGGCTAGGGATAGTGAGGTCTTTCTCTTGCTAGGGAAGCATTGGCTAGGGATAGTGTGCTCATCCCTCTTGCCTGTGGGGAGGATAGGCTGGGGATTGTGTGGTCTTTTCTCTTTCTGGAGAGGATAGGCTAAGGATAGTATGGTCTTATTTCTCGCTGGGGGTAAGGAAGTCTTGGGATAGTGTGGTCTCTCTCGCCAGGGAAGAAGGAAGTCTTGGGATAATGAGGACTTATCCCTCGCTGGGGCAAGGTGATATGGTGACAGGGATATCTTATCTCTCGCTAGGAGGAGGTGAGTAGGTGGGTAGTCATGCAAGAGAGGTCTTGCATGAGGAGAGAGAGAGAGAGAGAGAGAGAGAGAGAGAGAGAGAGAGAGAGAGAGAGAGAGAGAGAGAGAGAGAGAGAGAGAGAGAGAGAGAGAGAGAGAGAGAGAGACCCGCCTGAGTCTTGTGGTACGACGCCACTTTAGGAGGAGCGGATAAAGGTCGTTTGACCATTACCCAGATTGTAAAGACAGACGAGGAGGGCAAAGCACACACGCCCCCCGCGCCATCAGTCTTGCACCAACACCAGCACTCTTCCCTGTATTACATTAGAACTGCAGAGAAAATATAGTACCACAACCATGGATCTCTCTGTCTTGGCAAAGACTTCTTCCTTCCCTTCGAAGATATGGCCATTTCAGAGCTGTGCCACTCGTACAGAAGACGTAAAAGGCTATGAGGTCGTGGAGACAGAAGTCTAACATTCCTGTTAAATTCTTCTGGAGGAACTGTAGCGTATGACATAGACTGTAATAGCACTTAGCCGTTAATATGTTGTACCCCTAGTTATTCCCAATTGATAATGGTGAACTAAATATCCTATCCAGTTAATTACCCCACTTATTTTGGGCGGGATTTCATCGCCCATCACCATCATCATCAGGGAGGAAGGCAGATGGTTCATAACTGGGGGTGGATTGGATGACTGAGTGGTACAATCATGAACTGGGATTCATCTATCGTGAGGGCCGGTCGTGTGACTGGTGCAGATGACGGGCCACGTCATGTGTCAGTCATCAAACCACCCTGGTCTTCGTCAGGTCCACAGACTCTCACAACAGACCCTCACACACACACACACGTAAAGTCTTGGTCTGTCTCATGTAAAGTTAATGTCCCGCAGAAGAAGGTTTTGAGGTTAACAACACACAAGTGTTACAGAAACTTAAAGTAACACATCAGCAGGTAACACAACCATCCTGGAACTTAAAGTAACACATTACTAGGTAACAAACCATCCAAGAACTCAAAGTAACACGTCACTAGGTAACAAACCATCAAAGAACTTTAAGTAGCATGTCACAAGGTGACGTAGCCATCCAAGAACTTAAAGTAACACATTACTAAGTAACACATTACTAGGTAACACAACCATCCCTCAGGAACTTCAGACTTTCATGCCACAGACAATAAATGCAGGAATAGTCAACCATTTGTACTGTACGTGGTGAACTTTGAGGGAAATCAAGGAACAAGATCCTACAAGCTTCACAAGTGAGAACCTACAGACATTGGACCACAACCTGACCACATTACTCTCGTAGACCAGTGCGGTCTGGGTTACTGGCCCTGCTGTCTGCTGGAGAGGAGAGAAGGAAAGGGATTTCAAGTGTAATGTCTTTAATGTCTTGACCTTTATGACATAGACAGCATGAACCAAATTGGGAAGATACGAAAACGAAACCTCAGACCAGACAAAACCCACATGAAGATGCTGCCAGCGAGCCTGGCCAGTACCATACCCTGTAGTATCTACATTTTAACAACCATCTTACATATAGGATATCTTTAATGACCATATCTGTGAAGTATATCTACCAAACATGGAATACAGAGCTCGCGAGAGACTCCACGTCACAGATGCGATGGAATTTCGAACAGATGAAAGTCTTGTGTTTTTTCCTTTCCCCTCCGCCTACCCCACACACTGTCTCCTCTCGTTAGCCTGGCTGGTGCTTCACAAGTGGCCATAACTTGAATATGTTTCTAAACCCAGGTGAAATTAACGCCCAAAGCACTTGTTATGGTTTAGTTCTCAGAGAGAGAGAGAGAGAGAGAGAGAGAGAGAGAGAGAGAGAGAGAGAGAGAGAGAGAGAGAGAGAGAGAGAGAGAGAGAGAGAGAGACGGGAATATTGTACACCATACTCACTCGTCGTAATAATCAAGAAAGATAATTTTGCAACTTTCCTCAACAATGGTTTTGGAACAATTCCTAAATACGTATTTGAAATACATATTTGCCAAGGTTTCCTGGACCCACGTTTGTGTGTCAGGGAAATGTCTCGTTTCTCGTCACACTTCAGTAAATTCAGAGTGAATCAAAAAATAACGTTTGTGTATCGGAAATACAATTGTCTTTCGTCAATTCTGCGTGTGTGTAAGATGTTCAGTCTCGGTTTCCACGTATTTGTTATGCCACTTATTATCATCGTACAGTTTACGACCCTCAGGACGTTCACAACCTCGAACATATGAAGCTTCACAGTCTCAGGTCCGAAGCCGAGTGAATCACACCCGCTCATTGTTTCGGGGTTTCTATTTGTTTCACTCAAGCGCAAAACGAATATATGAAGCTTCACAATCTCAGGTCTGAAGCTGAGTGAATCCCACCCGCTCATTGCTTCGGGGTCTCGATCATTTTCACCCAAGCGCAGAGGATGTTTTCATCGTTTTTTTTTCTTTGACGAAATACTGTTCGTATGAGAGATATACCATCTTTCCTTACTCCATAGTAATCAATAAATGCTAACTGAGAACTTCTATATATTGAATATGAACCAAATTGTACATATTTCTGTTTTGAATCACTTAATATAGATTTTTTCGTTATCATTACCGATAAATGTAGTTTCTACATAGTGTACGGCCAACATACTTATTGGGTTATATTCTTCATATATTTCATGTAAATTAAAGTAATGTTTCCTAAATAGACCTTTCTTTGATCAGACTAGTGTGCCAGCCGTATGATGAGTTCTTCAACAACCAACGACGCAAATTACGCAAGTGTAAGCCAATGATACGCAATAAAACCAGGATTAAAGTTACATATAATGTCTAATACGCATGCTTGCGTATGAAAACCCTGATATGACTAAAGGTCTACCTAGAACTGTAAACCTGGCGTGTTAAACCTTTCCCTTCATATTAGGTATACGTAATTATACGCATGTATAAGGTGGTACTTATATGCAGAAACATATGAAACTTGTAGTTACAGACCATAGCTGTTGTTATAAATGGATGGAGACAGATCCTGTTGTTACCACTATGTAACACTGCTGCCACTAACCTCCACCACTGTTAACAGCTCCCTAGTGCTGCCACTTGCTTTCAATGCTGCCACTAGCCTCCATTACTGCTAATTGCCCCCTAGTACTGCCACTAACCTCCACTGCTGCCACTAGCTTCACCAGTACCAAGTCGCCACACACTTGGGCCGCTACTCCTGAGCCACCTGCCCATCATCGCTGATGGGAAAGGTGAGACACATAAACCTTCCCATCACTGCTGATACACAGCCCCATCCATCACTCCCATCACCACAGATGGGAGAGGAGCTAGGCAGCCCTCACCATTACTTCCCATCACCATTGACTGGAAAGGAGCCAGGCAGGCAGTCCCTCCCATCACCACTGACTGGAAAGGAGCCAGACAGTCTCTCCCATCACCACTGATGGGAGAGAAGCCAGGCAGGCAGCCCCTCCCATCACTTCCCTAACTCATCCATCATAAATGTGTTCAGTTATCCTTTACTCCCTCAACACCCAGGCTGACACACTGGCCATTACAATCCACAACTTTTAATGGAACACAGTTCCTGTTGAAATATTGCACAGCATCAGAATAAAGGGTTATATTGCAGTTCCTAGTCTTGAAATATGAGGAGATATGGCGCCTCTGTGTCCCCTAAATATGTGTGCCTGTGTACACGCGTTAGGCGAAGCGTTTGTGATTATGTAATCACGTGATTGTAATTATGTAATTACGTGATTGTAATTACCTGTTTATAGAGGAAGTGGTGGGTGCTCTACACTAATGGGGTCTCTCATTTCTCTGTTATCCATGAGCGAAATAGCGGGGCTGTGTCACTCTCTCTATCATTTTTTAAGTCCCCCTTTGTTTGGCCTTTGTGTATTTTGATCTTCATTGTTCGCACGTTGCTCTCCTGGTGTGTCGATTCGTTCGTACACAAGTGAATTCCTCATTTCTAGCAAGTCTGGCAGACTGATTTTAGTACCTCCTGAAACTGAAACTGTTCCACACTGAACAGATCAATCATTACGAGTTATTCTCCCCCCCTTTTTGTATCCTCACTGTATCTTCCAATTCCTCTGTATTCCTTTGATTCGACAACACTCTTTCAGCATATTTCATCGGCTCTGTGAGTCTGTTTCGAGTTTGTCTCTGCCCATCTTTTCCCGTCATGGTTGTCCTGATCCGAGAGTAATGGGTCATTAACTCGTCCACCTCATCAACCTCCCTCCAAAATAAGCCTTGATCTCCTCTGCACCCTCGCCTTCCCCACCTCCCCTCCCCCCATGGGATTCGTTTAACACTAGAACTCTGAAGTCCTGGAAACTTTCCCATGGTCAGTCAAGTTCCTTGACCTTATTATTTTTCTCCAAAGTTCCACCAGCACTTGTTTACAGACTTCATCTGTTCCATAATCTATTCCATTAACCTCAGCTGTTCCATATCTCCTCCATTAATCTCAACTCTTCCATATCTCTTCCATCCATCTCTTTTTTTAAAGAAAGCTCTTCAAAATCAATATCAAAACCTAGAGTTGCCTCATGGCTTAGAACTTTGCTTTATCTCTATCAAATTAAGGTTTTAATATTTTGAGAAGAATTTAATCTTAATCGGCTCTTTGAATGATCTACTTTCCTCTATTCCAATCTACAATAAACTGTCATTTTGATTCGAGATAATTGGAGACAATCGACCCTACTGATTATACAAATATAATCTTCTAATCATCAAAACCAGGTTCTTGTTGTGGTTCAAACCTAAACAGTAGAACTGATTAGGGGAAAATAGATTTGGTTGAATTAGATGTTGTTTGATTCCGTCGTCAATTGGCGAAATTGGACCGTCGTCAATTGGCGAAATTGGATTTTCTTCGTCAATTTGGCAAGGTGGAATTTTCTTCGTCAATTTGGCGAGATAGGATTTTCTTCGTCAATTTGGCGAGATAGGATTTTCTTCGTCAATTTGGCGAGATAGGCTTTTCTTCGTCAATTTCACAAGATAGGATTTTCATCGTCAATTTGGCGAGATAGGATTTTCATCGCCAAGTGACAAGATAGGAGCTTCTCTCGTCGTCATCTCGATCCTGTTATATAAATGGTCAGACATACACTTAATGGTGACTAAGTCTATGTTTAGGAACTCCCGCTATGGGCCACCGGGCGCGTTCAAGTCTCAAAGGCTGAAATGTTAATGTGTGTGTGTGTGTGGAGTAGCGCTAGGCCGGTGTGTGGCGCAGTGGTGGTATAGCCAGATAGCATTGCCAGCCAGGTATCCCTCCCCACCCATCCTCTTCCTCCTCCCGTAGCCCGAGTGCAGGTAGAGCTGCGGAGGGAACCAGCTAGCATAGTGCTGGTGCTGCTGTTGCCACTGCTGCTGTTCGCGTCTTTGTTTGGTTCTCGTTATGTTCCAGAATTCGAAGGACAATATCGTCAAAAACAAAGACGCCTCGGACCTACACAAAAGGTTTGGGTAAAGATTTCAGAATATACCAAGACCACTTTATTTTGAGACGTGTATCCATCCATCTACTTCAGGTTAACTTGGGATATGTTTCACAACTGTGGACAAATTACCTTCGGAGCAAACTCCCTTTTTACCTACAGTCACCCCACCCCCTCTTCCCCATTGTGGAGGAGGGGGAGCAAACTCCCTTTTTCCCTCCAGTCTCTCCCCTCTTCCCCAGTGTGGGGGAAGGGGGTGGTGGTTCAGTGATGCCATTAGTCGTATCCAAGAGGAGGTCAAACAAGGAGAGTCTCCCGTGTGCCTAACGACCCATAAAGAAAACAGGGAATATCTGAAGCGCTTCGAATCAAAAGTCGAGGAGTTCCATTCCACGCATGCAAGTTAAGGGGGATCGTCTAGGATCCACTGGGTATTCCGCGTCCCAGTTTTTGAGTTTCGCTAATGTTTCGACCCCTTCCCCATCGCCAGAGCAGTGGCAGGAGGGAGTGGAGAAAGATATTTGCTTACGTTGATGTATTCATTGCTTACAGTGTGTGTGTGTGTGTGTGTGTGTGTGTGTGTGTGTGTGTGTGTGTGAGCAGGTAATTGTGTGAGTGTATGCTTATGTTTGTGTGGCTGTGTGTTGACGTATCTTTTGTTTAAGTGTGAAATCAGCATTAGTTAGCCTCCCCTTATCTTCCCTAATGCTTTATCATGCGTCAACACATCCAGCCCATTTGGAAAGACCCAATTCTCAATGCAGTCCACTCAACACACACTTTCTCTCTCTCTCTCTCTCTCTCTCTCTCTCTCTCTCTCTCTCTCTCTCTCTCTCTCTCTCTCTCTCTCTCTCTCTCTCATTCAAACTGACCGTGTGTCTTCCAGAGGCAGTGCGTCCGGTAGTTTCCTGCATCATCTCAAACTCGGATCTCCAGCTTAATTTCGCCTCCTCACATCTCAAACCATGTCTCATTACATCCCACAACATTAAGCCATGTCCCGTTACATCCCACAACATTAAGCCATGTCTCGTTACATCCCACAACATTAAGCCATGTCCCGTTACATCCCACAACATTAAGCCATGTCTCGTTACATCCCACAACATTAAGCCATGTCTCGTTACATCCCACAACATTAAGCCATGTTCCGTTACATCCCACAACATTAAGCCATATCCCGTTACATCCCACACTATCAAACCATGTCCCGTTACATCCCACATTTCCTTTGTTGTCATCACATCCCCAGATCTTCACAGAATCCAACCTACAGATCACTATATACCCACACTCACCGTCACCTTCATTGAAAACCCTTCCTCAAATTTATGTATTTACCAACCAACCAACCATCTCATATCTACTCCAGCTTTATTGCTTTCGTCTGAATGCCCCCCTCTTTGGGTTACGAACCCTGGCACCAGCCTCTTGTCAAGCGCCACACTGACCACCTCTCCCTCCCTCCCAGCTGGTGGGCTACACACAATATTCCCAACCTGTGGTGTGTTGTCTGGGTAAATACCTCATCCACCACAGGAAGGCGAGGGAGAGGTGGTGGTGGTGGTGGTGGTCCGTCCTCCCCCTTCTCTCTCTCTCTCTCTCTCTCTCTCTCTCTCTCTCTCTCTCTCTCTGTCTGTCTCTCTCTCTCTGTCTCTCTGTGGTCGGTCCTTTTCCCCCCTTCCAGGAGTCACTGGTGCAAGCAAGACTCGTTGTCCAGCCTCTTGAATCTTCCTACTCCCGTAATTTCCTTTCCCCCCCTCCCTGCATTCATCCCTTAGATACCACCAACTGATCTGCTGTACAGATAGGATTCGCTTGTGTGATCACCTTATCCCAGGCCCTTTCCTCCTCACGGATGATCCTGAATACCTTTAATACTCCCCTCTTTTGTCATATTCTTATCCTACCCTCCTATCACCACCAGGAGAGGTATCTAATACCATCGCCTTGTCCTCTATAATGACCTTTGACAAAACATACATCCTTCAGGACCTTATTAGTTCGATATATTCAATTACTCTATGCACCAGATATCTCTTTCCCAGTATGACTGCGTCTCGAGACCCATCTATTGATCCTATCTCTGCTGCAGTGTGTGTGTAGTACCCCCCACTGGTCAGCACCCCAACTCCATCGTAACTACCCAACCGCCTGTTTGAGTAATCCTTTTCATAATGTTGTCCGAAACAGCAGCAGGGTTGACTATCGCATACAACAGCGTAGGGACTCCAATACGGTGTTGCTATGTGAAATCTGTTGTATCTTAAAGTATTCTATGGTATGATACACTGTGCTATAGATCGTAGTGACATAGAACTTGGATATATATCAAGTACATGGTACGTGACTTGGCAAAAGTGATGGTATAATGCTTGACTTCCACTTCAGGGTTTCAAAGGCCATAAAACAAGGTCAGAATGGAATCCAGAAGCAGAACAGAGATGTGATCTTGGAAAAAACTTAAAGAAAAACATGTCCTTTGGAAATCTGTAATAGGGGAAGAAGCCCCAATGTTAAAACACGCCTTTATAGGATGATATAGGAGAGACACAGTAAAGTAGTCTTGCTAGAATACCTTCGACATCAGAAGTGGGAAATGGGTTAGATAAGAGAGATATCGGCTGGCTACGAGCCGATAAAAGATGTTAGATTGCCCGCCCCCCCAAAAAAAACTCAATGGTGTGTAATGTAGGAGACTTGTAGGGGCGCCACAGCCAACCAGGATGCAAAAGGCATAAGAAGATAAGGAAGATATAAAGCAAGATAAGGAAGGAAGATATAAAGCAAGATAAGGAAGGAAGATATGAAGCAAGATAAGGAAGGAAGATATGAAGCAAGATAAGGAAGGAAGATATAAAGCAAGATAAGGAAGGAAGATATGAAGCAAGATAAGGAAGGAAGATATGAAGCAAGATAAGGAAGATATAAAGCAAGATAAGGAAGGAAGATATAAAACAAGATAAGGAAGGAAGATATAAAGCAAGATAAGGAAGGAAGATATGAAGCAAGATAAGGAAGATATAAAGCAAGATAAGAAAGGAAGATATAAAACAAGATAAGGAAGGAAGATATAAAGCAAGATAAGGAAGGAAGATATAAAGCAAGATAAGGAAGGAAGATATAAAACAAGATAATTAAAGATTACTGTGGTCAGTTGAGCGTCTAGCAACAAGAGGCCACGGGAGGAAAGTCGAGCATCAATATGCATTGGAAGACGTAAAGCAATACATCGAAAGCATCTGAATAGTGAGAGAAACTGAGTAGAAGAAGCCATGACATTTGTGATTGTTATCAGTGTACCAAAACATTTGAAAAAAAAAAGTAGAAAAAGTAGAAAAGTAGAAAAAGTAGAAACAAAAGGGGGGGGGGGGGAAACCACACACACACACACACACGAAAGAGTGCAAAATCCTCTCCCGTATATTAGCGATAGGTAACATAGGCATACACACACACACACACACACACACTATGGCATCATAGATCGTCACTTCGCAGAGCCATATTCAAAACATGATCATTTATTCTGATGCTGGGCAATATTTCAACAGTAACTGTGTTCCATTAAAAGTTGTGGATTGTAATGGCCAGTGTGTCAGCCTGGGTGTTGAGGGAGTAAAGGAGAACTGAACACATTTATGATGGATGAGTTAGGGAAGTGATGGGAGGGGCTGCCTGCCTGGCTTCTCTCCCATCATTGGTGATGGGGGGAATGATTCGCCCCTTTCCAATCAGTGGTGATGGGAAGTGATGGGAGGGGCTGCCTGGCTACTCTCCCATCAGTGGTGATGGGAAGTGATGGGAGGGGCTGCCTGGCTACTCTCCCATCATTGGTGATGGGAAGTGATGGGAGGGGCTGCCTGGCTACTCTCCCATCAGTGGTGATGGGAAGTGATGGATGGGGTTGTGTGCCTCACCTCTTCCATCATCGGTGATGGGAAGGGTTGTGTGTGTCTTACCCCTCTCACCAGCAGTGATGGGTAGGTGGCTCAGGATCAGTGGCCGAGGTCATACATCAGCTGGTCGGCGCCTCCCACCCAGGTCACGTGACTCTCAGGTATGACGAACAGTTGATGGATCCAGAGCTCACACGTCACTGTCGTGTGGTGCCGCTGGCGCTCCCTGGCGGAGGTGGGAAGGAGGAGACATCGCTAGACACACCTGTTGCAAGTTGTGGCATTTAGCATGCCACAACTTTAGGTTGTATGAAGGGAATGTTGGTCTATAACCCCGACCAGTAAGATGAGGATCATCAGTAGAATGTGCGTATAAAGTTATGTCCGTGCGTTCAATTCTAGTCGGCGTATCATTTGGTTTCCGCAAATGTCATTTGCGTCTTTAGCGGATGAGCTGTTCATCATATAGCTGGCACATTTGTCCAGTCGGTGGTTAAAACTTGCTCATACAATATCATTCTTCCAGATTAGTGTGGAAGTGATATCTGGTGTCTCATTTACTTGCCACCTCAGCGGTCACATAGGAGCGAAATAAGTATTATGTGCTTGTCGTCTGCTCTACTGACGTTGTTTGTTTCGTGTCGTCAAAGATGAAGGTTACAGCACATATCGCGAAATGGATCATCGATGTGCATCGAGCAGCTAGTCTGTCAGCAGGGGAAAAAAATAAAAGTATGATTATACACAATCATCTGAAAATACAACGAGTTCTAAAAGAATCTGCACGGTAAGTTGTTCCAGAAACTTTTAATTAAGAGTCTTATACATGTTTCTACAAACAGTGATCAAGGACAACAAAGGGAATACAAAGCGAATACAAAGGAATTCAAAGAGCAACAGCCCATTGGGTCATTTCGTGGGCGAACCATTGAATTTACATCCTAAATACATCCTCCATGATCCACTGTAAATATCTTCACATAAAAGCTATGAAGTTTGTAAATATTTTGTTGCAAATCCCACCAGGGGATGATGAAGATGAGGAGGAGAGTAATATTCTACCTCGTCCTTTTGATGTAAATATGTCATTAGATAATTTCAATTTCAATTCCCTCCATGATCCAACATCGTCAGTTTGAAACTTCCTTCATTTCAGTCGAACCAGGACACTGGCGCTGTGCGGATGTAGACCGTGTGTCTGTGTTTTGGTACGACAGTTTTAAAAGCCATTTTTCGGCAGTGTTACCTCAGTGCTACGTCGCGAGAACTGTTTTACGTTACCAGTGAATATAGGGACAATAGTTTGTAATCATGGAACATTCTCTGTACGGCGTACAGGCGTTTAAACAGACATTTAAAGCGATGCAAACTCTCAGTTGTCTTGAACAGTCATTGGGAACAATGTAAACATTGAGTTGTTTTGAAGACCGCATACGCTCGTTACAAGGTGGTGGTATAATGGTGATCGGAAACTACAGTGTGGTCCAGTGGGATGAAGAGGGCGTAGTGAGGATGCCGACTAACCCTTGACCTGGTAAGGAAATTTATTGGGTAGAATCATAGACTCGTATGACGGTAGTGGCCGACCTGACGAATGAGTCTTCGAGACCCAGGACCCATGGAGGTGTTGCTGTTTGGACTCAAATCATATCCTATTTGTGTATTGAATTTTGATGACATTTATAGATAATTGTATAGTTGCATTTTCTATAGATTGTGTATATACTTTACTATCTTATATATGAATGTTCTTGTGGTATTATTTGTGTATAAGCTTTACGTTTTTACATATGAATGTTCTTATATTATTTTAGTTACAGCTTGATATCATACGAAGCATATCCATTGTTTTGTGAATATTTTTTTTAACAGAAGTTTTAAAGGAGCTTTTCTGGGTTATTTTGTTAAAGGGAATCGTATTTCTATCTTTATTACACAGGATTATATTTCAAGAGTAAAATGTGACTCGTGTTTTGAGTTTGAGTGAAACAGATCGAGACCTCGAAACAATAAGCGAATGGGATTCACTCAGCTTCAGACCTGAGATTGTGAAGCTTCAAATATTCGTTTTGCGCTTGAGTGAAACAAATAGAGACCCCGAAACAATGAGCGAATGGGATTCACTCAGCTTCAGACCTGATATTGTGAAGCTTCAAATATTCGTTTTGCGCTTGAGTGAAACAAATAGACCCCCCGAAACAATGAGCGGGTGGGATTCACTCGGCTTCGGACCTGAGACTGTGAAGCTTCATATATTCGGGGTTGTGAACGTCCTGAGGGTCGTAAACTGTACGATGATAATAAGTGGCGGAACAAATACGTGGAAACCGAGACTGAACATCGCACACACACACAGAATTCACGAAGGACAATTGTATTTCCGATACACAAACGTTATTTTTTGATTCACTCTGAATTTACTGAAGTGTGACGAGAAACGAGACATTTCCCTGACACACAAACGTGGGTCCAGGAAACCTTGGCAAATATGTATTTCAAATACGTATTTAGGAATTGTTCCAAAATCATTGTTGAGGAAAGTTTCAAAATTATCTTTCTTGATTATTACGACGAGTGAGTATGGTGTACAATATTCCCGTCTCTCTCTCTCTCTCTCTCTCTCTCTCTCTCTCTGAGAACTAAACCATAACAAGTGCTTTGGGCGTTAATTTCATCTGGGTTTAGAAACATATTTAAGTTATGGCCACTTGTGAAGCACCAGCCAGGCTAACGAGAGGAGACAGTGTGTGGGGTAGGCGGAGGGGAAAGGAAAAAACACAAGACTTTCATCTGTTCGAAATTTCATTGTATCTGTGACGTGGAGTCTCTCGCGAGCTCTGTATTCCATGTTTGGTAGATATACTTCACAGATATGGTCATTAAAGATATCCTATGTGTAAGATGGTTGTTAAAATGTAGATACTACAGGGTATGGTACTAGCCAAGCTGGCTGGGAGCATCTTCATATGGGTTTTGTCTGGTCTGAGGCTTCGTTTTCGTATCTTCCCAATTTGGTTCATGCTGTCTATGTCATAAAGGTCAAGACATTAAAGACATTACACTTGAAATCCCTTTCCTTCTCTCCTCTCCAGCAGACAGCAGGGCCAGTAACCCAGACCGCACTGGTCTACGAGAGTAATGTGGTCAGGTTGTGGTCCACTGTCTGTAGGTTCTCACTTGTGAAGCTTGTAGGATCTTGTTCCTTGATTTCCCTCAAAGTTCACCACGTACAGTACAAATGGTTGACTATTCCTGCATTTATTGTCTGTGGCATGAAAGTCTGAAGTTCCTGAGGGATGGTTGTGTTACCTAGTAATGTGTTACTTGGTAATGTGTTACTTTAAGTTCTTGGATGGTTGTGTTACATAGTAATGTGTTACTTTAAGTTCTTGAATGGTTACGTTACCTAGTCACGTGTTACTTTTTCTTGGTTGCTTACGTCACCAAGTGACGTGTTACTTTGACTTCTTGGATGGTTTGTTACCTAGTGATGTTACTTTAAGTTTCTGTAACACTTGTGTGTTGTTAACCTCAAAACCTTCTTCTGCGGGACATTAACTTTACATGAGACAGACCAAGACTTTACGTGTGTGTGTGTGTGTGAGGGTCTGTTGTGAGAGTCTGTGGACCTGACGAAGACCAGGGTGGTTTGATGACTGACACATGACGTGGCCCGTCATCTGCACCAGTCACACGACCGGCCCTCACGATAGATAAATCCCAGTTCATGACTGTACCAGTCTGTCATCCAATCCACCCCCAGTTATGAACCATCTGCCTTCCTCCCTGATGATAATGGTGATGGGCGATGAATTCAACCCCCCCAAAATAAATAGATTGGGTAATTAACTGGATAGGGTATTTAGCTCGTCATTATGAAGTGGAATGATTAACCCCCAGTGTTTGACGCGAGTGGACTGTGACGAGAATCGCTGTTACAATTTCTCTCTCTCATGTAACTGTATAGAACTCATATTCCTCATGTTTAAGGTAGCCTTTCCTTGTGATTATATATTTGTTATTGTTTATCCTTTATCTTTTCTATCTATGGCAGTGCTCTAGTATACCACAGCCATCATGCATTCACGATTATGGAAGGATCAATTGCTTGTGGTGTTTCAGTCGAAAGTCCCCTGCATAGCCATAGGAATGTAGGTGAAAGAGCTGGTTTTAAGATGACGGTGGTGGGAAATGGGCTGAATCCACTCAGAAGGTCTCCCCCAACCATCTGAGAATGGCCTCACCCCCACAATGGCAAGTGACTGCCCTCATCGATGAAGGCATCCTCATGGTGCCCCTCCTCTTCGTAGCCATTTGGACGGTGACTTACGCTTTATTTTCTTCAGTATAATGACCTTTAAAACTTGTCAGTCTCCTTGGCTCTGTGTCTGTGAGAGTGAGGTGTCTTTGACGATCGTACACCGAATTGTAATAAGAGTCTTGGGCAAGACATCAGTGTCTAGAAGGGAGTTAGAATCAATGTCAGGTGGATATGGAAGGATTGAGCTGTCACATTAAAGTGTTCCTATCTTCGGTTATTGTTTTCGTTAATGATAGATGGAATTCTTGGAGTTAGTGCTATAGTGCTATAGTGCTACCACCTCATCAGGGCTTCGTGTAAGACGTACCAACAGTTAGTTCCTCTGCCTCTTCTGCTGGAAGCACAATTCCTCACAGGAACTAGAGATGGTTGAGTGTTCGGTTCAGTGTTCCGGATGTTCAGTGGTCTGATGAGTAACCGGCAGTGTTGCACTCAACGCAGAGAGGATATGAGGTTCGAAGGGTCGTCTCCTCCTCCCTTTCCGTCTCCGAAGCTTCGAACCTTGAAGTTAACGTGAAGGTTCAGTGTCTCGGAATGGATGTGACGGTGTTCATGTCCTCCTCCGTCCTTTACTCTGGGCAGGAACCGAATCCTTCGACCCTCCTTCCTTTAGTGTCATGCCCCTCGGTAGCCATCAAATTCCTGAAGGAGATCAGGGATCACATCCTGTAGGAGTTTTATCTTATTAGAATCAATGAGTCGAAATCATGGTCGTGAGGTTTGTGAAGCTCAGGGAGGGCCTTCTACGAGGATGGTGACTCACACCTCAAATCTTTCCATCTTGCTAGGTTTCTCTACCTTCTCTACACCTTCGGTGGGCCCCGTCAGTCACACTTCTGACGAGGGGGAAGAAGAAGGAAGCCAACGTGATTGAAAGAGTTAGTTGTAATGTCACTGTCGGGGTTATTTGGTTTGGGAAAAGCAGAGGCGTTGGTACCTGGGACCATCGCTCCTTCTTCATAGGTCAGATGGCCGTGTGTCCGACATCTTACTGGGACCAGACTTACGACAGAAGTTTCAACCAGAAGTTGCTCTGATAAGGGCCTCTTGGTGGGCAGGAAAGTGCCTTGTGCGTTAGGGTCACACAGCCGTAAAGCTCAAAGGTTCGTATCTCGTGGGGGGAGTAGTCAAGTCTTTGTAAAAGCACTCGCATCAGGATTCGAGCCCATGCACTCGATTTTGGGGACTAGATGGGAAAGTGGTAACATGCAAAGAAGAGGTTAACAGGAGGAGTGAGTATTTCTAAAGACAAATGAATACCTTAAATTATTGGGTGTCAGACGTAGTGTGTATAGGACAAGGTGGTATGTGGAGCGAGAGAGTCTTGGAGAGCGGTTAGGTAAAAAGAGAACAGGTTGTGAAAGACTTGCGTTAGGTGAAGTGCGGCAATGCACCAGGAGTGAATGGGACTGCAGGGGAATATCTCCCATAAATGAATGACAGTCTTGGTGATTGATTACTCATTCATTTCTAAGCATGTGTGGCCAAAGGTGAGGTACTGAAATGCTTATAGGATGCTTGTTACAGTGTCATTTTATGAGGGCCAGAGGGACAAAAGTGACGACTCGATCTGCAGAGGTTTAAGTCTGCCGAGTATATCTGGTAAGTTGATATGGGAGATCGTGGTGATGTGAGAGGCCGATGGCATGCACAGAGTACCAGGCTGGAGGAGACGAACTTCTGCCAGAGACGAACTTCAGGAGTGGCAGAGGTCGTATAAGAAGGTGCGTTTGCCTCGTGTGTGTTATACTTGGGGGAAGGAGAGGGATTTGCATGTGGCATTTATGGATATGTAGAATGATACGTGGTGTTGCACGTCACACTATGATACGTGGTGTTGCACGTCACACTATGATACGTGGTGCTGCACGTCACACTATGATACGTGGTGCTGCACGTCACACTATGATACTTGGTGATGCACGTCACACTATGATACGTGGTGTTGCACGTTACACTATGATACGTGGTGTTGTACGTCACAATATGATACGTGGTGTTGCACGTCACACTATGATACGTGGTGCTGCACGTCACACTATGATACGTGGTGCTGCACGTCACACTATGATACGTGGTGCTGCACGTCACACTATGATACGTGGTGCTGAAGTGGTTCAGAAGGCTGGGTTAGATAACGTCCCTGTAATTTCCCCCTTATGTGAATTCGCTGCTCTGTACACAAGACGAGAAATGACCACTGATAAGAGGTCAAGTGTAAGGACGAGGTGCATGTGAATTCGCTGCTCTGTACACAAGACGAGAAATGACCACTGATAAGAGGTCAAGTGTAAGGACGAGGTGCTGGGGGGGTTATGGGGTCATGGCAGGTCACCAACTGCACGTGTGTGGAAGGTAGGGGTGGCTGTGTTGGTGCGGGAGGTCACATGGAGCCGGGGGAAGGAGGAGGTGGAGGAGGAGGAGGAGGTGGCGGTCTGGCCACTTGGCTGACATCCAGACTGGTGATGAGGTGGAGGGGTCGATTACTGCCAGCCCCTCCAGGGCTTCCCTCCCGAGTCCTCCACTCGTTCTTACGTGAGGTGTGGAGGGAAGGGAGGCCTCCAGCCTTCCCCAGGACTTCCCTACCTCACATGAAGTGTGGAGGAAAAGAAGGGCTTCTGTTTACCACGGCTTCTCTCCCTCGCCCTCACGTGAAGTGTGGAGGGGTAGGCTTCCCTCCTTGGTCCTCTTCTCGCCCTCACGTAGGGTGTGAATGGAAGGGGAGGGTTGGGTTTCCAGCCCTTAGGGCTTTCATCCCATTAGACACCCACCTCTCCCTCTGGCTCAACTGCCAGAAGGGAAAAAGATGAGAGAGTAAAATAAAAACAAGGCCATATTATACGGAGGAAATATTCTGCCATGAAAATTCTATAGGATAGTGTTGGATGAGGGGAAAAAGTTCCCTGCTAGTTTAAACAGCGGTTGACCTGGGCTAGATTCTGAGAAAAGAGGTGAGGTTCGGTTGAATAACAAATGATAAAATCTTGATTGACTGATAACATATCACTGAGTGATTGCGTAGCCTCGATTTTAAGACATTAGACCTTTCACTGTTTCAGGGGTGTTTAAACTTATATTTGTTTGTTCACTGTTGTGTACACATGGCAGACACTGCCAGCCTAAAATTCATCCAAACACCTGTCAGTATGTGTGATGCCGAAGACGCCCGATCTTTCAAAGGTGGCTTTTGTTTTTGGGGGGTGACGGATTTTCAGACTAGGTTCTGGTACTTTAGGATCCTGCCTTTGATCAATAGTTGCTGTGCTGTGTCGTCATGATGATGTGAGTCTGCTTGCTTGCCTGTATTCAGTGACTGCAGTGAACCGCGAGTGTAACCCGTGAGAGATCTGCGTCATTACGAGATGCGACACAAATGATTTCTGAAGCTGTGTCACTCTTAAGGTTCGAAAAATCCCAGATTCTCTCTCTCAAGAGAGTTCGAAACGTCCCAGATTCTGTCTTTCTCTTAGCAGGTTTCGAAGCATTCAAGGATATGGGAAAAGTTACACCTAACTCTAAGCTCAGTAACCCACAAACATCCCAGTATGAGCCACCAAGAACATCTATTACCCTGCAAATAACCTTGATCCAGTGAACCAACAGCGACGCTCACTGAACCATCAACCATGCTAAGTGAACCATCAACGAGTCGGAACTTGCTCCGAACTGCGCTTTCTATTGAGTCACTGAGATTCGTTTCTATGACACCACAAACGTAAGTTCGGAACAGGTTCAGCTCTGCTCATACTTGAAGCCCATAATCGAAGAGTTAGAATCACTTAAGAATCCTCAGGATTATGAACGTTAGTTCGAGTCAGATGATGCTCGAAATCATTTCGTCAGAGTCTGATCTCAAATCAGAAAGAGGCGAAGCAGTTGTCGGAGCAGCTCACATGACTTCCCTTATACACGATACGTGTTTCACTGTAGTATGGTCGATGTAGGCTTCATTGTTATCGATTAGTTCCTCACAGAAACATGTCAGACAAGAACAAGGACATTAGAGGGAACTATATTACAGCAGATAACCATATTTAGTATCGTATTCATTTAGAACAGAGTCCATTGTCTTTTTACCCCAGTGGCTGAAAGGAAGTCGAAGCCGAGGTTTGTGAAAGGCCAGGCGATGGAACACACGCTTGTTCAGTAGTGTGGTAATGACGACTCGAGACGTCGTTGGAACACACACACACACACACACACACACACCACAGTCGCTCTTGCAAAACACACGAACACAGTGTTGAAATATGAGTCAAAACATCGCCATGATATGTTGTTACGGTTGGAATATCTTTATACAATTATTTTCAACGAAAACGCGGAGTATAAGTGGTCATATGCCTGGACTTTCTTTAAGCCTTGGCTTCGACACCCTTTAGTCAGAGGTGGCGTAATTATGGATTGTGACTCTACATACGTCTAACGTGTTTAGAATCAAATGATGATATAAGCAGTGAGATTCCGAGGCGTTTATGGAGACAGTCAAGGATATTCACGTCAGACATGCCAAGGGAAACTTTCCTTAAAACTTCAGTTTTAAGTCATAAAGTTATGATACTTTGGAACCTAAGTTGATTAACGAGTCCTAGTTCGTTACGCATCAAGGCTAGCAATCTATAATTGATAAATGGCTTATTTTCTCATGGATTTTTTTTGCTACTCCAGGACAATGGCGTAAAGAAAGGGAAAAACAATGCCCTGCAGATCTCCGTAGTGCAGCCGTCAGTGTTCCTGACCATGGCACGTTCACAAGCCAGCCTGGGGTCGAGCCCACATAGGTTCGAACCCTGGCTTCGGTATTCGGTTCACAGTCAACCCTAGCTATTATCCTCCTTGAGGGATTGTTCAATAAAGTGGATACCTTTAGGCTTAAGATAAGGTAAATATATATATATATATATATATATATATATATATATATATATATATATATATATATATAAATAGGGTGCGTAAGACAAGGGAGCAAATGGGAACTTCAGTGAAGGGCGTAAATGGGGAGGTGATAACAAGTAGCGGTGATGTGAGAAGGAGATGGAATGAGTATTTTGAAGGTTTGTTGAATGTGTCTGATGACAGAGTGGCAGATATAGGGTGTTTTGGTCGAGGTGGTGTGCAAAGTGAGAGGGTTAGGGAAAATGATTTGGTAAACAGAGAAGAGGTAGTAAAAGCTTTGCGGAAGATGAAAGCCGGCAAGGCAGCAGGTTTGGATGGTATTGCAGTGGAATTTATTAAGAAAGGGGGTGACTGTATTGTTGACTGGTTGGTAAGGTTATTTAATGTATGTATGACTCATGGTGAGGTGCCTGAGGATTGGCGGAATGCGTGCATAGTGCCATTGTACAAAGGCAAAGGGGATAAGAGTGAGTGCTCAAATTACAGAGGTATAAGTTTGTTGAGTATTCCTGGTAAATTATATGGGAGGGTATTGATTGAGAGGGTGAAGGCATGTACAGAGCATCAGATTGGGGAAGAGCAGTGCGGTTTCAGAAGTGGTAGAGGATGTGTGGATCAGGTGTTTGCTTTGAAGAATGTATGTGAGAAATACTTAGAAAAGCAAATGGATTTGTATGTAGCATTTATGGATCTGGAGAAGGCATATGATAGAGTTGATAGAGATGCTCTGTGGAAGGTATTAAGAATATATGGTGTGGGAGGCAAGTTGTTAGAAGCAGTGAAAAGTTTTTATCGAGGATGTAAGGCATGTGTACGTGTAGGAAGAGAGGAAAGTGATTGGTTCTCAGTGAATGTAGGTTTGCGGCAGGGGTGTGTGATGTCTCCATGGTTGTTTAATTTGTTTATGGATGGGGTTGTAAAGGAGGTAAATGCAAGAGTCCTGGAAAGAGGGGCAAGTATGAAGTCTGTTGGGGATGAGAGAGCTTGGGAAGTGAGTCAATTGTTGTTCGCTGATGATACAGCGCTGGTGGCTGATTCATGTGAGAAACTGCAGAAGCTGGTGACTGAGTTTGGTAAAGTGTGTGGAAGAAGAAAGTTGAGAGTAAATGTGAATAAGAGCAAGGTAATTAGGTACAGTAGGGGTGAGGGTCAAGTCAATTGGGAGGTGAGTTTGAATGGAGAAAAACTGGAGGAAGTGAAGTGTTTTAGATATCTGGGAGTGGATCTGTCAGCGGATGGAACCATGGAAGCGGAAGTGGATCCTAGGGTGGGGGAGGGGGCGAAAATTTTGGGAGCCTTGAAAAATGTGTGGAAGTCGAGAACATTATCTCGGAAAGCAAAAATGGGTATGTTTGAGGGAATAGTGGTTCCAACAATGCTGTATGGTTGCGAGGCGTGGGCTATGGATAGAGATGTGCGCAGGAGGATGGATGTGCTGGAAATGAGATGTTTGAGGACAATGTGTGGTGTGAGGTGGTTTGATCGAGTAAGTAACGTAAGGGTAAGAGAGATGTGTGGAAATAAAAAGAGCGTGGTCGAGAGAGCAGAAGAGGGTGTTTTGAAATGGTTTGGGCACATGGAGAGAATGAGTGAGGAGAGATTGACCAAGAGGATATATGTGTCGGAGGTGGAGGGAACGAGGAGAAGAGGGAGACCAAATTGGAGGTGGAAAGATGGAGTGAAAAAGATTTTGTGTGATCGGGGCCTGAACATGCAGGAGGGTGAAAGGAGGGCAAGAAATAGAGTGAATTGGAGTCATGTGGTATACAGGGGTTGACGTGCTGTCAGTGGATTGAAGCAAGGCATGTGAAGCGTCTGGGGTAAACCATGGAAAGCTGTGTAGGTATGTATATTTGCGTGTGTGGACGTGTGTATGTACATGTGTATGGGGGGGGGGGCCATTTCTTTCGTCTGTTTCCTTGCGCTACCTCGCAAACGCGGGAGACAGCGACAAAGTATAAAAAAAAAAAAAAAAAAAAAAAAAAAAAAAAAAAAAAATATATATATATATATATATATATATTTTTTTTTTTCTTTTTTGCCGCTATCTCCCGCGTTTGCGAGGCAGCGCAAGGAAACAGACGAAAGAAATGGCCCAACCCACCCCCATACACATGTATATACATACGTCCACACACGCAAATATACATACCTACACAGCTTTCCATGGTTTACCCCAGACGCTTCACATGCCTTGATTCAATCCACTGACAGCACGTCAACCCCGGTATACCACATCGCTCCAATTCACTCTATTCCTTGCCCTCCTTTCACCCTCCTGCATGTTCAGGCCCCGATCACACAAAATCTTTTTCACTCCATCTTTCCACCTCCAATTTGGTCTCCCTCTTCTCCTCGTTCCCTCCACCTCCGACACATATATTCTCTTGGTCAATCTTTCTTCACTCATTCTCTCCATGTGCCCGAACCATTTCAAAACACCCTCTTCTGCTCTCTCAACCACGCTCTTTTTATTTCCACACATCTCTCTTACCCTTACGTTACTTACTCGATCAAACCACCTCGCACCACATATTGTCCTCAAACATCTCATTTCCAGCACATCCATCCTCCTGTGCACAACTCTATCCATAGCCCACGTCTCGCAACCATACAACATTGTTGGAACCACTATTCCTTCAAACATACCCATTTTTGCTCTCCGAGATAATGTTCTCGACTTCCACACATTCTTCAAGGCTCCCAGAATTTTCGCCCCCTCCCCCACCCTATGATCCACTTCCGCTTCCATGGTTCCATCCGCTGCCAGATCCACTCCCAGATATCTAAAACACTTCACTTCCTCCAGTTTTTCTCCATTCAAACTCACCTCCCAATTGACTTGACCCTCAACCCTACTGTACCTAATAACCTTGCTCTTATTCACATTTACTCTTAACTTTCTTCTTTCACACACTTTACCAAACTCAGTCACCAGCTTCTGCAGTTTCTCACATGAATCAGCCACCAGCGCTGTATCATCAGCGAACAACAACTGACTCACTTCCCAAGCTCTCTCATCCCCAACAGACTTCATACTTGCCCCTCTCTCCAAAACTCTTGCATTCACCTCCCTAACAACCCCATCCATAAACAAATTATATGGGAGGATATTGATTGAGAGGGTGAAGGCATGTACAGAGCATCAGATTGGTGAAGAGCAGCGTGGTTTCAGAAGTGGTAGAGGATGTGTGGATCAGGTGTTTGCTTTGAAGAATGTATGTGAGAAATACTTAGAAAAGCAAATGGATTTGTATGTAGCATTTATGGATCTGGAGAAGGCATATGATAGAGTTGATAGAGATGCTCTGTGGAAGGTATTAAGAATATATGGTGTGGGAGGCAAGTTGTTAGAAGCAGTGAAAAGTTTTTATCGAGGATGTAAGGCATGTGTACGAGTAGGAAGAGAGGAAAGTGATTGGTTCTCAGTGAATGTAGGTTTGCGGCAGGGGTGTGTGATGTCTCCATGGTATATATATATATATATATATATATATATATATATATATATATATATATATATATATATATAGGGTTAATGGGATGGCCTTGATTAGGGCCTTAGCTACCCGTGTCGTCCCAGTTAACATAAAAGATTTAGTTCTATTAGGGTAACAGCAGACATTAAATGTTGATTTTTCTATCATATTTCTATTACGAAATGTTACTGACCAAGGGTCACTGTTACTCACAAAGATGTCACTGACCACACCACCAGTGCTCCTCACAAAAGCACTGACCTTGGGCACCGTTGCTCACAACACTCATAACAACAGCACTGTTACTGGTACTCACATGAAGATGAAACCTATTGATAATGAGGATCGAACTCTCCTCATACGATGGTCAACTTGCCTCATAATGTAAACCAGAATGAGGGATACGAGCCAAACATAGCAAAATGAATACGTCCTCACAAACCCCCTTGTAAACAGAATCAGATAACACAATGATTGTGAGTAATGACACAAAACACGTTATCATAACCCGTATCTATTACTACAGTAATATCTGTATATTCATTTCTTGATATCGTGTACGATATCCTAAGCCTCAAAGAAGCATTAGGTGATTAAACTGATAGCTATCTTTAAGATGGTCAGATGTCTTAAGAGTTGATATGGTGATAAAAGGGAGGAGTGCATTAGATATGCAAGATAATAGAATAAAAATGTTACGGAGATAAGAGGAAATTATTACAGCTAGTAATTTAAGAGAGACAGAGCCTAAGTGCGTTTGTACAAGTGCTAGAATGTAAATAACTGATGTCTTTTTATCATAAAGATCAAGGTAATTTTCTCCTTGGGTCTCAGAGCATGTGAGTGTGTTTTGAAGGTTCTCAGAGCATGTGAGTATGTTTTGAAGGTTCTCAGAGCGTGTGAGTGTGTTTTGAACGGCCTAAGAGCATGTGAGTATGTTTTCAAGGATTTCGAAGTATGTGAGTGTGTTTGAAAGGGTCTCAGAACATATGACTGTGTTCCTTTGAGTCTTAGAGCATGTCTCAGGGCTTATGAATATGTTCCTTAGGGTCCCAAGGCATGTGAGTATGTTCCTTAGGGTCTCTTGAGCGTGTGAGTATGTTTCAGAGGCAAGTGGATCATTCACAGATACTTCATCAGGCAGGACTGTTATCATTCTTTGATTGTATAGCGACCGACATGGCATGGGCGAAAGATTCCTCAGCCAAGACCATCAATGGAAAAAGAAAACAAACAAAAGAGAAAGAAATGTAAGATGAATCATGGCTTCACCGGTGTTTGTAGACCTGGCTCTTAAAGGAAACGGAAGGTTATATGAAGAGGGACAGACGAGGGAAAGAAGGAAGAGAATCCCACAGTTTAGCTGTTCCAGGGGAAGGAGGAGGATGAGGCATCATAACGGCCAATCCCCGAGTAGCTGGTCTCCACACACAAACTGTGGAAAGCAGCGGCTAAATCCCTGCCACGGGTACAGTTCGTGGAGGAGGCGAGATGGGGGACAAGAACAATGGCTTTAATGTATTCGCCATGAAATAATACGAACATCATTTCGGATTAAGAAAATTCAAATACTTGTTCGCTGGGGTTCTCTGACGCGCGGTTAATAGCAGTCCAAACATAAGCAAAAGCAAATCGTACGTGAGGCTTTCCAGAGCCTTTCCTGGAAAATCCATGACGGTGGTCCTGTACACCCGCATCGAGTCAACGAAGACGCCTCTTCTCGGGATCCTGGATGAACCTTGAATCT
Organism: Panulirus ornatus; assembly: GCF_036320965.1. NCBI lineage: Eukaryota > Metazoa > Arthropoda > Malacostraca > Decapoda > Palinuridae > Panulirus > Panulirus ornatus. The sequence continues at coordinate 51,236,697 of NC_092232.1, forward strand.
TGCATGAAGACTTCCTTGAATATTGCAAGACACCCGGAGAGGCCTTTATCTTTTTTTTTCCTCCACTCTGCTGGTGGTTGGTGCTACCTCTTCTTCCCATGTGTCTTGGTTGTGGATGTGAGGGAGGGAGCCGTGTGTGTGTGTGTGTGTGTGTGTGTGTGTGTTCCAGGAGGCTGCTGGAGAGATGAAGACCAAAAGAAGGGGGTGTCAAACGTGCCCTTCGACAGCCTGGGTACATAACCTCAATGTACATCAGCCAGGATACATAGCCTCACTGTGTTGAGTTAAAACATACGACATTCTCTCCTAAGACGTACAAGAAGAACTTAATCTTCCTGTTGCACCTCGTCCACCACCACCAATCATGTTCCCCAGGATCTCTCGAAGGGCCACGGGCACAGAGAGTGTGTGTATAAGGTCTTCGAATTCTCCTTAAAACCTAAAGGTTTTAGATTCCTTTTTTTTCTTCAGTTTTTGATGGATGTCGTAGCTTGGCGATTATAGTCTTATTTTCCCTCTGGATGTTGATGACGGGGGCCTCCGGCGCAAGCCACCAGCTACCTGTCAAGTACCTGCTTGATCTTCATGACCTGTTTTACTTCCCTTTGTCCTTCGTGCTTTGGCGGGCTGCCATACATCGAAGGGGGAAACCTCGTTTGTTGACCTACCGATTAGTTCGAGAATCCAGATCGAGTTTATAGACCTCCTCCAGGACCAGTAGCTTCCTTTGATCGTGTAGATCGTGGGAGATCGAATATTCGCAGAGGCGATCGATATTCGCGATCGGGAGAAAAACCTCTTCCAAATCATCCACTCGATCAAGTTACCATTATCATCACCATTGCTACAACTCGGTCTATTTTAGTATTCCTTGCACGTATGAAACTGTGTCTTACCTACTTAATCACCTAATTGCTTAGTAACTACCAAATGCTTCACGTAATGACTTCCTACATCATTACCACCAGCGCAGTAATTACCCTGTAATATACGATAGCATATGACATCTAAGTATTTGGGGCTTCTCCACGGTAGGTTCTGTCCATTTGAACCCTTGACCTTAATTAACCTTAATCATTCGGATCCCAAAACCGAAACAGGGGAGCGTCGGTACTGGTGTTAGGTTCTGACAGTATCATACAACATACACCAGAGGGACAGTGTTGCTCAGAGAAACAGGTGAACGTAGCTATGGTGGGCGAACTGAGGCATTCACCTCTCACAACAGGGTACTGAGGCATTCACCTCTCACAACAAGGTACTAAGGCATCGCCTCTCACAACAGAGTACTGAGGCATACGCCTCTCACAACAGGGTACTGAGGGCGTAGCAACTCACAAAAGGGGACTGAGGGCGTAGCAACTCACAAAAGGGGACTGAGGGCGTCCCCTCTCACAACAATGTACTAAGGTGTCACCACTCACAGCAGTTATTAAATCTATTTCAACAAGACGACAAATCTATTTCAACAGACGATAAATCTGTGTCAACAGGCCGTTGGTGTCTTGAGTTCTCGTAGCTTGTCTCTGGCAAGTGATTGTATGAGAGGAACCCTCTGAATCAAGTGGGATGTGGGGTCATCTCAAAACATATTACAGAACGGAATGGAATTCCTATTTTTTCAGCTTTTGGTAGGAAAGGAAATGAATATCAGAAGGAGATGGGAAAGCTTGAGTTGAGTGGCAGTCTGTGTGGACTCGGCTAAGATCCAGTACAGAAAACACTAAAGGCCTTGTGTGGAAAGTACCCTGATTTTTCTTTTGAAGTCCCCCTTGTATTCCCCCCACTCACAAAGTGCTCTCGTTTTCTATTGTTTGTTATGTTCGTCTTGGCCGCAGCATAAAACATAATACCAAGGAATAAATGCAAAGGAATTCAAACATATTCAATAGACCATTTAGCGTTTTAAAGGCTTTTTATGATAGTGGAGAGATATGATACTCAAAGATTCGTGTGGTATGAAATTATAAAAGCCATGCGGAAATAATTCAAAGAGAATAATCTTTAGATTATTATCTAAATAGAGGAGGAAATAATGATAAGTCTCAGGGACTTGAAGCAAAGTGTTCGTCTGAGGTGGAAACGTCTCTGGGAGAAGCTGAGACGTTTTGCTGAGAGGGTGTGGCAAGTTAAGATACATTGTATCAGACCCAGTGGTGTCAGAGCCCAGTTATGTTAGACCCAGTTATGTCAGACCCTAGTGGTGTTAGACCCAATTATGTCAGACCCAGTCATGTCAGACCCAGTGATGTTAAACCCAGTTATGTCAGACCCAGTGGTGTTAGACCCAGTTATGTCAGACCCAGTGGTGTCAGACCCAGTCATACAAGACCCAATTATGTCGGACCCAGTTATGTCAGACCCTGTCAAGCCCAGCCATATTGTCCATTAGTATCAGATCAGATAATATCAGAAGAGATAAAGCCATATCATTAATTTTTAGACCCGGTTTTATCAGACTCAACAAAGCCAGACCTAATAAGGAGTTCTTTACACTTTGAGAAAAGTAAAGAGAAACTATGAACTACGTAGAGAACAATTAGCTTTTTTTCCCCATAATCATTCTTCGTTAATCATATCGTTCATTATCTTTAGCATAGAAATTAACCCCGTGATGTGTGAAATTATTCGTTAATCACCCTATGCTTGTACTGGCGTTAATTATGTTTCTCAGTTGTTGTCTATACTGACTCCATTGTGCATTCCTGCTAATGGCAAAGGATATAATTACCCTTAATTAAGCCATGATAATGACCCCAATTAGCATTCATTTCTGTCGCTTTGTTTGCCTCGCCCGTCTCTTTGGGGGGGGGTGTCCAAAACTTCATGATATACGGATTTGTGTCTCTGTTTCAGATGGTAATCATGCATGACAGGTGGTAGAGTGGGTCTATTTCAGGTGGTAATCATACATGACAGGTGGTAGGGTAGGTGGGTCTATCATTTCAGGTGGTGACCATGCATAACAGATGGTAGGGTAGATGGGTCTATCACTTCAGGTTGTGATCATGCATAAACAGGTGGTTCACAACGACCCCTTTGAGCATAACAGAACGACCCTCGAGTACTAGGTAATACGACCCTTAATTATGACGACATAGTCCACAAACTGATCCATAAGGGTTAGTTCAATGCTTCACTGCCTAAGAACGTCACAATGTCGTGTTCAAAGGTCGTATCTTCAACGTTAAAATGTTAATCTGATTATTGGTAAACAATAGAAGCCAGCACCCTAAGAAATTTAAAGTCGATCTACAATTTACAGTCGGTATCTGGAACTGGACGACGAAAAATTACGATTGCAAAGAAACCCATAAATACTGCTCATGTAATGGTAGTACACCTAAGAACTGTAGTAAGATCAGCATGAACAAGTACATTGTGCATATTTTCTGAGGACTTATGTGTACACACACACACACACACACACTTACACACAAGAAAAACCTCTTGTATTGTTCATATATTTTTTTTAGTTGAGACGGCACCGGCAGCTGAGGCCCTTGTCAAGGCCATCCCATTAACACTATATATATATATATATATATATATATATATATATATATATCCTGGCCTGAGCCAGGTACCCATTTTATCGACCAGCCCCTAGGGGTAGATGAACAGCTGAGTTGACTGTGGGCCAACTGCCGTAACCCTGATTCGAACCACCTATGCAGCCTCAACCAGGGCGGGAGGGCCCGTGAATGCGTCACGGTCAGGAACGCTAACCGATATACGATCAAAGCTTGTTAACAACCTCCAGCGTTCCTTAAACCTTTCTCTTGCACTAGAGACTTCTCTTGAATGCACACACTGCATACCAGATTGACCACAGAATGTCTGAAGGTCACATGGCTAAGACTATGTGTGGCGAAGGTCATATATATATATATATTTGCATGGCCTTCGCCGAACCACACTCACCCAGAGCTTTGTTGATTCTCGTAAGGGGAGTGTGGGGGGTGAAAGGGAAGGTGGGGCAGGGAGGGGAGATAGAAAAGGAGGGCTGTGGTGGGGAGAAAATGGTAGACATCACAGTCTCTATCCTCCTCATGGGGGAGGGATGAGCTCCCACATATTTTCTTACCTCCTCCTCCTCCTCCTCCTCCTCCTTGGTTTAGATACCCTGTTGATGGCTCCTGAGATCCTAATTAGAGTCTTGGACTCTCTCTCTCTCTCTCTCTCTCTCTCTCTCTCTCTCTCTCTCTCTCTCTCTCTCTCTCTCTCGAACTCTTGCCTCTATATGGGAGCTTATGAGTCACGAGGTGTGGCCTCCTTGCGTATTAATATAACCACCACCCTCTCTCCCTCCTCTTGTGATCAGGAGGGCAATTTATGAGGCGGATGTCCTCACACATCCCTCATTAGGATGAGGATATGTGTGTGTGTGTGTGTGTGTATGAGGAGCGACCGTGACGACTTATTGCCTGGCGAAGGTCAATTACAATACCATTTCTTCCTGTTCCTCTACTGTGGTAGACTTCGAAACCTCCTGTGGGGGTCTAGCGGTTAGCCTTGCTGACCATAACACACACACGGGCTGCCCGGGATCGAACCCACGTAGGTTAGATTCCTGGTGGGGGTAGTCTGTCTACAGTCAATCCCTAGCTGTTCATCCACAAACCCGGTCCGTAAACACTCAGCGTTATGCCTCCCACACAACGACACCATCACATGACCTTATAATTCTCCATCATTCTTCACCATCACATAACCTTATCCTTCCCCATCATATAACCCCACACCACAACCCTCACACCACCACGTATCCTACACCATCACATGACCTGCTTCTCCATCACCTTACACCATCACATGACCTGCTTCTCCATCACCTTACACCATCACTTAACCTGATTCTCCATCATCCTACACCATCACATGACCTTATCCTTCCCCAGCATCCTACACCATCACATAACCTCATCTTTCCCATCACATAACCCCCACACCACAACCCTCACACCACCACAAAAACCCACACCACATGACCACGTTCCTCCACTTCCCCTGCCCACGCCACAGCTTCAGACAAACCCGCTGTAAATCGCTGTGTAAATCTTCTCTCCACCATCACATAAACACGCACCACCACACACACACACACACACACACACACATACACACACACACAGGCACACCGCACAAAGTTCCATTTTCATAATTTGCATATCTGTTACTCTGACTTGTGGGGTTGTAATGATCACCAGTAATTATTCCTCTTTGGATATGCAGCGATGAAATGTAATATTCAGGAGATAATGGGTCTCGAAATGTCGAAAAAAAGGTACACTGTTTTAACGCAAAATATAACGAAATATTCGTCGAAAATATATTTGGCTTTTTCTGTGAACTCTTCATATAGTTGTGATTTCCAGTACGTTTTCTATCTCATGATACAACATCAGACTTCTGATATTTGATTCATTATATGAACTCTGCTGTAATAAGGTCACGTGCACTGTACATACATCGACTTCCTCCTTTCATACGTGTCGAAAATGCGTTTTGACTCCGTTTTGAAGTACTCTCGTTGGTTGTAGTACAAATATAATTGGTGCTGGCAATGCACTGCTCCTACTTTCACAGCCACTGACGTAGCCGGGTTAAAGGCATGACCCACTTGTAGCGATGTAAAAATGGAAGGAAAATTGATGAGGAATGTTGAATGAGAGAATGTGTATCAAATTTAATCTGAGATCCTCGGATGTTTGCTGATCGTATTCTTAAAGGTGGAGAGGTTATTGGCAGACGATGAGGCGAAAGGAGGAAGAGGTGGAGGAGGATTTCATAAGACTGGCTGATCGAGAATAGAAGGATGGGGGGGAAGGGATAGTATAACGGCTCATCCTCGTCAGGTTGGTTTTCACATTATAAAAATGGGATGCACTCAGATGTCGTAGTCAACAACTTTAGCGTTGTATGGTTGTGGTCATTGTGCTTGTGTCGTGACGAATGCTAGTGGTAGGGAGTAGACAGCTATTGATGGTAGATAGTAGACGGCTACTGGTGGTAGAAAGCACAAGTCTACTGATGGTAGCGTTGATCTACTCCCCAGTACCCACACACCTGGCCTCCATGATCTTCCCCATACTGACCTACACCCCAGTACCCACACATCTGGCCTCCACACCACGCATGATAAAGCTAAAAAGGGGACAATATAAAGCTCCACGATTCGTAACAAACGAACGACGATCCTTACATTGAAAATATGAAGAAGATCAACATTAGCACTTAAAGATAATACTAGTTGTACCCACATGGCGAGACCTGGACAAGAGCACAAGCATGGAGCACAATTGGCTGCCACGAAGACTCAAAGCCCTAAGAAAGAGAAGGCTCCAGCCATCCACCAATACACACAGTGAAGAAGTCTTAGTTCCAGAAGCCAATTACCCTCCTAGAGATTGATAACTGACATCAATATACACACTTCCTCGGTCTTCTTGGGGATATAGAGATGAAACACCTTAATTACGTATTGAGCGAACCATCTACGACATATTTGCACTTCGTCAAACACCTTCTCTTTTTTTCCCCCTTTCCTAAGCACCCACATAGAAGCAAGAGATTTAGAGGGGAAGGGGGACACTGGTGAAGGTGGTGTGGTCGAATTGATATAGGGCCAAAGACACAGGCGTGCTCGAATATAGATGACAGGTCCACAGAAAATCGAATATCTACAGAAAATGACGTGGTGGTCCCCAGATGACAGGTACCTATTTAATCGACCAACCCCATGGTGGATGATGGGCGGCTAGGCCGTCCGTGGACCGACTGCCGTAATCAGGACTCGAACCTCCCGCATTCGACAACCCCCACGACGCCCAGAAGGCGTCAAGGTCAGCTGTGTTAACCACCATACCACAGCGAGGTTAGAAAAGATCCTGAGGGAGGGAAGGCTTGATCATCGATACATATATATGTACTGCCAAGGGCGGTGGTGCTTCCCCCAGAGTGAGTACCTCCTTCAGAAGGTGCTGTAGACGAGGATGAAGACAAGGACCCCCCAAAAAATAATATTCATGTGGAGTATGGAGGTGATTCTACCGGAAAATTACGTCCAGAGAGAAAGAAAAAAATTTTACCATCGAGAGCACCGCATCGGTAACCCTGAGGCGATACACCCGGCAGCTCCTTCGGGCTGTGTTGACATCGCCTTACAATATTCATCGGTGAGAAACCTGTATCTTGGCCCCCTCTCCCGTGCCCGCTATCGCTCTCCTCTTGTTCAACAACAGGGGGCGTTACCCTTGACTTCTAGTTCTGTTGTATCTTACCCCGTATCGTTGAACGGTGCTACAGTGAGAGAGAGGGCAAGCAGGAGCAGCGAAGGGTCTAAATAAACATCGTTTGGCTTCGTTCGTTGCACTCGTAATGGAGACACAGATGTCAACTCACTGTTTGCGACACGGAGCTGAGGATCTCATTATCACACCCCCTCAGTGAGCTGTGGTGTGTGTGCGAGAGAGAGAAAAAGTCTTTAACAAACCCACACTCTGAAATATTGCTGGAAATATGGATGTACTTCGTAAAAGGGAAAAGATAAAATGAGGTGAATATATTTTCAGGGACGCTATGTAAATTTTCAGCCCAGGGAAAAAAAAAAAAATATGTGGTGTTGAAAGCCTCAGGTTGTGGGGGTGAGGGTGTTGTGCTAAGCACTGATGGCATGTACCAGCTGCTGCTGCTGCTGCTGCTGCTTTCGAGCGGGTCTCGCTACGCTCCAGCAACTTTTTTTTTTTTTGGTATCGTTGTTAAGTATGGCATGGTGGGGGCCCAGCCAGCCAGTGTCGTGTGTGTATATCTGCCCAGGTCCATCTGCGTGACTGAACTGTTTGTGGGATGGGACGAAGATACAGAACAAGAGACTTCATCAAGAGAAGAGCAACCAAATATTTCCATTGACATAGCATAGGTTAGATGCAGCCTCTGAAACCACTAACACACACACACACACACACACACACACACACACAACACAGTCCTCCACACAAAATATCATAAAACCAGTTATGAAATATGAATCAAAACACTGTTGTGACATGCTATGTTGTTTGGGTGAAAATATTCTTTTGTGATTCATCTATTATTTTCTTTTTCTAACGCAACAAAACACAAAAAGCATATGTGTTGGTTCGTCTGGCGTTTTTCGATAAGGTGTTGGCTTGGTCTGTCTTCCAGCCAAGGAAGGAATGGTAGAGTGATCATGGATGGTCACTGGACGTTTGAATATTCACTTTGAAAACTTTAAATTTGATTCATCGATTCGTGAGATCAGCGTTTCCATTTACATCATACACGAAAACACTTCCATTATAAATGATCCTTAATATTCCCTCTTATCATCTTCTTCCTCCTTCTTCATCATATATAATTTTCTCTCTCCATCTATCTAACCCCAGAACTGGTCTAACTCGCCTCCTTCCATCTACTTCTCTCCTAGAGACCTGATGGGGAAACAATAACCCCAAAATAGAAAAAAGTTGATGAAAGTAATTGTTTTTTGTTCTTATTTTCAAGTACGTCAGGGGGGGGGAGGAAAAAAAGGCGTATCCCAAGAGCTGAAAAAAATGCCAATCAAATTCATAGTTCATGTAACGTATGAGAGGGACGACTGTGTGTGTGTGTGTATAGAAGTTGGTGGAAAAGTGGAGGTGGTTCGTCCGATTGAAGGAAGGTTTTCCCTGGCAGCAAGACACACGCAAGGGAAGAGTGACAGACGATAGAGAAACAAGAGAATATGATCAAGAAAAGAAAGAAAGAAAGAAAAAAAAGAGGGTTGTGAGTAGTGTTGTTGTTGACGAATGGGTTGGCTGTTGCGTCAGTGTTGATGACAGGATCAAAAACATGTAACACAGGAAACACTGTCATGTACTTGTGATCAATATGACACTCTGTACCCATGATTAATATGACACTCTGTACCCATGATTAATATGACACTCTGTACCCATGATTAATATGACACTCTGTACCCATGATTAATATGACACTCTGTACCCATGATTAATATGACACTCTGTACCCATGATTAATATGACTCTCTGTACCCATGATTAATATGACTCTCTGTACCCATGATTAATATGACTCTCTGTACCCATGATTAATATTACTCTCTGTACCCGTGATTAGTATGACTCTCTGTACCCGTGATTAGTATGACTCTCTGTACCCGTGATTAATATTACTCTCTGTACTTGTGATTAATATTACTCTCTGTACCAGTGATTAATATTACTCTCTGTACCCGTGATTAATATTACTCTCTTTAGGCTCGGTGTCGGCAGAACGTATCTACCATGTAGATGGAACGGGACAGAATTAGCTTACAAAATCACACTAAAGATAAACACTAATGAGGTTTGAATACCAAGGAAGACTCGGTTTCTTTTTGTACTTCCATCTGTTGTATTGTTTATCCTTCCTTACTTATCTCTCTTATCAATCGCCCACAACCCATCTTTGTTCTCGAGGGCCATAGATCATCAAAGGCCATCAGTAATAGATAGTATGTTGGCGTATTCGAGGAATAGATGGTGGTGGTGGTGAGTTCAGTTGTGGTAGAGAGGTGGTATTGCCTGGAGGAGCGAGTATCTAGCAAAAGTCGTGAAGAACACAGCCGCAGTTGCTGTGGGTGGGGTATAATAGAGGAAGCCATATTGGAGGAGTCACCCCACCACCTCACTCCCTCCTCCTCGATGCTCCTCCGTTTTCTGTTGGTCTTTGTTTGTGCCAGTTCCTCGTGGGACCTGTGACGTCACACTTTCCTGCCGCAGTCCACACGTTTCACCCCCCCTTCCCCCTTCCCCTCGCCCCCCCTCCCCTTCCCTCCCCCCCCCTCCCCTCCCTTCTCCTCCTCCCTCCCTCCTCCCGCAGGCCGTAAAAGAGAGAGAGAGAGAGAGAGAGAGAGAGAGAGAGAGAGAGAGAGAGAGAGGACCCTTACTCCGTCTCTCTTTAACTCGCCGTTGCTCACTTGCTTCTTTCTTTCCCCCCTTTCCTAGAGAGAGAGAGAGAGCTACAGAGAGAGAGCTACAGAGAGAGAGCTAGGGAGAGAGAGAGAGAGAGAGAGAGAGAGAGAGAGAGAGAGAGAGAGAGAGAGAGAGAGAGAGAGAGAGGACCCTTACTCCGTCTCTCTTTAACTCGCCGTTGCTCACTTGCTTCTTTCTTTCCCCCCTTTCCTAGAGAGAGAGAGAGAGAGAGAGAGCTACAGAGAGAGAGCTAGAGAGAGAGAGAGCTAGAGAGAGAGAGAGCTAGAGAGAGAGAGAGAGAGCTAGAGAGAGAGAGAGAGAGATGATGTCCTTTCGTCCTAAAACAAACGACAATTCTCCAATACACAACGAGAGAGAAGAAAAAAAATCTCTGACTATCGCTGGAAATGACACATTACACTCATCCTCCTTTCAGAGATAATTCCCATCTCCCTGGGACATCCCGAGCAATAAAAAGAATCCCACTCAAAAAAAAAGTATATTCATAAAAGAGAGAGAGAGAGAGAGAGAGAGAGAGAGAGAGAGAGAGAGAGAGAGAGAGAGAGAGAGAAAAGAAAATAATCCATTGAGGTCATCTGGCACTTAGCTTTATTTCCGCGCTCCATTTTCTGTTCGGCGCAACTCACATCTCCTGCCAAACTACACCTCCAGTTGCCAGATTTCACCTGACAATTTCCACCCGTGTTTGATGCTATTGGGCTCTGGCTGGATTATGTGGCACTCCATTTCTTTTTTTTATATATATTTTAGTCTCAAATATGTCCAGGAGTTTGTGTAACATGCAGAC